>NW_019154085.1:24126924-24331882 GCF_002288905.1 Enhydra lutris kenyoni | reverse complement strand
GCTTGGATGATCTGTCCATTTCAGTGAGGGGAATGTTAAAGTCCCCTCACTGAAATGGACAGATCATCCAAGCAAAAGATCAACAAGGAAATCAAGGCCTTAAATGACACACTGGACCAGATGAACATCACAGATATATTCAGAACATTCCTTCCCAAAGCAAAAGAATACACATTCTTCTCTAGTGCACATGGAACATTCTCCAGAATAGATCACATCCTGGGTCATAAATCAGGTCTCAACCAGTATCAAAAGATTGGGATCATTCCCTGCATATTTTCAGGCCACAATGCTCTGAAGCTAAAACTCAATCACAAGAGGAAATTTGGAAAGAACCCAAATACATGGAGACTAAAGAGCATCCTACTAAATAATGAATGGGCCAACCAGGAAATTAAAGAAGAATTGAAAAAATTCATAGAAACAAATGATAATGAAAACACAATGGTTCAAAATCTGTGGGACACAACAAAGGCAGTCCTAAGAGGAAAATATATAGCGGTACAAGCCTTTCTCAAGAAACAAGAAAGCTTTCAAATACACAACGTAACCCTACACCTAAAGGAACTGGAGAAAGAACAACATCAAAAGCCTAAACCCAGTAAGAGAAGACAAATCATAAATATCAGAGAAGAAATCGATGAAATAGAAACAAAAAAAACAATAGAAGAAATCAACGAAACTAGGAGCTGGTTCTTTGAAAGAATTAATAAGACTGATAAACCCCTGGCCAGACTTATGAAAAAGAAAAGACAAAGGACCCAAATAAATAAAATCATGAATGAAAGAGGAGAGATCACAACCAACACCAAAGAAATACAAACAATTATAAGAATATATTATGAGCAACTATATGACAACAAATTTGACAATCTGGAAGAAATGGATGCATTCCTAGAGACATATAAACTACCACAACTGAACCAGAAAGAAATAGAAAACCTGAACAGACCCATAACCAGTAAGGAGATTGAAACAGTCATCAAAAATCTCCGAACAAACAAGAGCCCAGGACCAGACGACTTCCCAGGGGACTTCTACCAAACATTTAAAGAAGAACTAATTCCTATTCTCCTGAAACTGTTCCAAAAATAGAAATGGAAGAAAAACTCCCAAACTCATTTTATGAAGCCAGCATCACCTTGATCCCAAAAGCAGACAAGGATCCCATCAAAAAAGAGAATTAAAGGCCAATATCCTTGATGAACACAGATGTGAAAATTCTCACCAAAATACTAGCCAATAGGATCCAACAGTAGATTAAAAGGATTATTCACCACAACCAAGTGGGATTTATTCCAGGGCTGCAAGTTTGGTTCAACATCTGCAAATCAATCAATGTGATACAATACATTAATAAAAGAAAGAATAAGAACCATATGATACTCTCAATAGATGCTGAAAAAGCATTTGACAAAGTACAGCATCCCTTCCTGATCAAAACTCTTCAAAGTGTAGGGATAGAGGGCACATACCTCAATATTATCAAAGCCATCTATGAAAAACCCACCACAATTATCATTCTCAATGGAGAAAAACTGAGAGCTTTTCCGCTAAGGTCAGGAACACGGCAGGGATGTCCATTATCACCACTGCTATTCAACATAGTACTAGAAGTCCTAGCCTCAGCAATCAGACAACAAAAAGAAATTAAAGGCATCCAAATTGGCAAAAAAGAAGTCAAACTATCACTCTTTGCAGATGATATGATACTATATGTGGAACACCCAAAAGACTCTACTCCAAATCTGCTAGAACTTGTACAGGAATTCAGTAAAGTGTCAGGATATAAAATCAATGCACAGAAATCAGTTGCATTTCTCTACACCAACAACAAGAGAGAAGAAAGAGAAATTAAGGAGTCAATCCCATTTACAATTGCACCAAAACCATAAGATACCTAGGAATAAACCTAACCAATGAGGCAAACAAACTATACTCAGAAAACTATAAAGTACTCATGAAAGAAACTGAGGAAGACACAAAGAAATGGAAAAATGTTCCATGCTCCTGGATTGGAAGAACAAATATTGTGAAAATGTCTATGCTACCTGAAGCAATCTACACATTTAATGCAATTCCTATCAAAATCCCATCCATTTTTTCAAAAAAATGGAACAAATAATCCTAAAATTTATATGGAACCAGAAAAGACCTTGAATAGCCAAAGGAATATTGAAAAAGAAAGCCAAAGTTGGTGGCATCACAATTCCGGACTTCAAGCTCTATTACAAAGGTGTCTTCATCAAGACAGTATGGTACTGGCACAAAAACAGACACATAGATCAATGGAACAGAATAGAGAGCCCAGAAATAGACCCTCAACTCTACTGTCAACTAATCTTCAACAAAGCATGAAAGAATGTCCAATGGAAAAAAAGACAGCCTCTTCAACAAATGGTATTGGGAAAATTGGATAGCCACATGCAGGAAAATAAAATTGGACCATTTCCTTACACCACACATGAAAATAGACTCAAAATGGATAAAGGACCTCAATGTGAGACAGGAATCCATCAAAATCCTTGAGAAGAACACAGGCAGCGACCTCTTCGACCTCAGCCGCAGCAACTTCTTCCAAGAAACACCGCCAAAGGCAAGGGATGCAAGGGCAAAGATGACCTACTGGGACTTCATCAAGATCAAAAGCGTTTGCACATCAAAGGAAACAGTTAACAAAACCAAAAGACAACTGACAGAATGGGAGAAGATATTTGCAAACGACATATCAGATAAAGGGTTAGTGTCCAAAATCTATAAAGTACTTACCAAACTCAACACCCGAAGAATAAATAATCCAATCAAGAAATGGGCAGAGGACATGAACAGACATTTATGGGAAGAAGACATCCAGATGGCCAACAGACACATGAAAAAATGCTCCACATCACTCAGCATCAGGGAAATACAAATCAAAACCACAGTGAGATACCACCTCACACCAGTCAAAATGGCTAAAATTAGCAAGTCAGGAAATGACAGATGCTGGCAAGGATGCGGAGAAAGGGCAACACTCCTACACTGTTGGTGGGAATGCAAGTTGGTGCAACCACTCTGGAGCATGGAGGTTCCTCAAAAAGTTGAAAATAGAGCTACCCTACGACCCAGGAATTGCACTACTGGGTATTTACCCTAATGATACAAACGTAGTGATCCGAAGGGGCACGTGCACCCAAATGTTTATAGCAGCAATGCCCACAATAGCCAAACTATGGAAAGAACCTAGATGTCCATCAACAGTTGAATAGATAAAGAAGATGTGGTATATACATACAATGGAATACTTTGCAGCCATCAAAAGAAATGAAATCTTGCCATTTGCGACAACGTGGATGGAACTAGAGGGTATTATGCTTATCGAAATAAGTCAATCGGAGAAAGACAACTATCATATGATCTCCCTGATATGAGGAAGTGGAGATGCAACGTGGGGGGCTTGGGGGGCAGGAAAATAATAAATGAAACAAGATGGGATCGGGAGGGAGACAAACCATAAGAGACTCTTAATCTCACAAAACAAACAGGGTTGCAGAGGGAGGAGGGCAGGGAGAGGGTGGTGGGGTTATAGACATTGGTTATAGACATATAACCATTGTGTTATAGACATAACACATATGTTTTATGGTGAGTGCTGAGAAGTCTGTAAACCTGGTGATTCACAGACCTGTACCTGGGGGCTAATAATACATTACATGTTTATAAAAAAAAAAAAAAAATTATAAAAAAAAAAAAAGAGGTAGTGGGTAGTGGGAATGCACCCAAACTTGGAGTGTCAGGATGTGGAGGCAAACTTATATATCAAAAACTCAGACAACTCAATTAAAGAGAAAGAAAAAAAGTCTGATTAAAAAATGGGCAGAGGAACTGAATAGACATTTACAAAGAAGTCATACAAAGGCCAATAGGAACATGAAAAGATGTTCAACATTATAAATCATCAGGGAAATGCAAATCAAAACCATAATGAGATATTTCCTCACACTTGTTAGAATGGTTATCATCAAAAAGACAAGAAATAAGAAAGTTTGGCAAGGATGTAGAGAAAATGGAACTCTTGTATACTGTTGGTAGGAACGTAAATGGGTGCATCCATTACAGAAAACAGTAAGGAGGTTCCTCAAAATATTAAAAATAGAATTACTATATGATCCAGGAATCTTACTTTGGTGTTGAATGGAAAGGAAATATACTGAATGGAAAGAAAAAGAGGATCTCAAAGAGATATCTGCACTTCCATGTTCACTACAGCATTATTCACAATATCCAAGATATGGAAACAACCTACATGTCTGTCAATGGATGAATGGATAAAGAAGATGTTGTATATATATATACAGTGTAATACTATTCAGCCATTAGAACAGGCTATTCCTGTTCCACAACATGGATGGACCATGAGGGATTATGCTAAGTGAAATAAATCAGAGAAAGACAAATACTGTATGATCTCACTTATACGGGGAATCTAAAAGCTGATCTCTTAGAGACTAGAATGGTAGTTACAAGGGGTTCCCAGATAGAGGAAAAGGGAAGATGTTGGTCTGGTCAAAGGATACAGACTTCCAGTTATAAATAAGTTCTAGGGATCTAATATACAACAGTGACTATAGTTACTAATAGAGTATTACATACTTGAAAGTTGCTAAGAAATTAGATAATAAATATTCTCACAACAAAAAATGGTATATGTGATATGATGCAGGTGTTAGCTAATGCTATAATGGCACTCATTTTGCAATATTAGAGTATCAAATCAACATGTTGTGTACCTTAAATTTACATAATCTGTATGTCAATAATATCTCAATAGAGCTGCAAAAAACACACATTAACTCACCATCTAAGGAAGATATTAATAGATCTAAACAGATAAAAAAAACTAAAAGCATCTACCATCACAAGAGTAAATATGAGGAACCATTCAGGGGCTTTAACTGGGTAGTGGTGGTGGAGAAAACAAGATGATTTTTGCCTACTCAGAAGACTTCTAGCTTCCATGTGAAGAATGAACTTATTACACAGGGACCCTTATGCAGGCCTTGACCACAGGTGAATGATGACGGCAATTTCATCAAAGATGGAGAGAGGAAGAGTTAGTGTTAAAGAGAAGTTAAAGAAAAGAGACTGTCAGGAGTCAGAATCAATAGGATTAGTGAGTGAGAAGCAGGAGACAAGAATGACTCCCAGATAGGAATCTTGACACTGGTATAGTCTTAAGAGAGAATAATAAATTGAATTGTAGACATGTGATTTGGTATATCTGCCAAAATAAACTATTTTTTTTTAAAGATTTACTTATTTGACAGACAGAGATTACAAGTCAGCAGAGAGGCAGCCAGATAGAGAGAGGGGGAAGCAGACTCCCGGCTGAGTAGAGAGCCTGATGTGGGGCTCGATCCGAAGACCCTGAGATCATGACCTGTGCTGAAGGCAGAGGTTTAACCCACTAAGTCACCCAGGCACCCCCCAAATTAACTATTTTTAAAATGTTAAAGTAACCCATGAATTTGAGATTTCATTAATAATGCATCAACAAAATTTGTAATTTAATAATTTATAGGAAAGGGTATAATAAATTTTAAAAATAAATTATAGAAAAATTACTTGAAATCTACCTTATCTGTAATTTCTATCTAAATGTTGTATTATAGGTCTTTCTCAAATTATGTTTTAAAATGCAAAAAAAAAAAAAAAAAGGATTATAAGGAAAACCAGTCACATTAAAACTGAGTTACAAGTTTCATGGACCCCAGGTAGAAACTCAAAACATATAAGAATATAGCTTATGATAAAGGTGACATCATAAATATATGAAGGAAAGAATTATTATATAAATAGTGTTGTAAGAACTTAGTGGAATCTGGAAAAAAATTAAGTGACATCCTCAGTTTATTTGAAAAAAAACAGGATAAATTATAAACATATAATACATTAAAATGTAAAATGTAGGAACATAAAAATGTCAGAAGTTCTGGGAGCAACTCTTCAAAACCTTGAAAGAGAAGACTTTTAAATTTTTGACTCAACATTTAAAAATTAAGACTATAACCAGACTGAAAAGACAAATAACAAACTGGAAAAAATATTTCTAGTTTATAGCACAGAAAATATAATTCTCTTAAATAGGAAGAACTTCTAGAAAGTGATAAAACCAGCTCTAAAGAAAAATGGTGAAAATATATGAATAGAAAGTCCGTAGAAAAGGAAATAAAAATAGTAGCTTTTATTTTTTTAAGATTATTTAGAGAGAGAGAGAGAGTGCATGTGTATGCACACAAGTAGGGGGAGGGTCAAAGGGAGAGGAAGATGGAGAGAAGCAGACTCCCTGCTGAGCTATGCCCCCCCCCCCGCACCCCCACGACAGACACACACACGGAGTTCAATCTCAGGATCCTGAGATCATGACCTGAACTGAAATCAAGAGTCAGATTCTTGGGGCACCTGGTGGCTCAGTGGGTTAAGCCTCTGCCTTCGGCTCAGGTCATTATCTCAGGGTCCTGGGATCGAGTCCCACATCTGGCTCTGTGCCCGGCAGGGAGCCTGCTTCCTCTTCTCTCTCTCTCTCTCTGCCTACTTGTGACCTCTCTCTCTCTGTCGAGTAAATAAATAAAATCTTTTAAAAAAAAAAGAGTCAGATGCTTAACTGACTGAGCCACCCAGGTGCCCCAAAATAGTAGTTTTTAAAATGATACTCAATCTTACTTATAAAAAATAAAACTTGAAATTATCCTGAAATAATATTCTTCACCTATTGTGTTGGTACAAACTCAAAAACCTGAAAAAATATTGCCAGGAAATAACTTCTCTCAATTTTTGTTGTGGAGAAAACAAAATGAAACAATGAGGTAAATGTGGCAACATTAATATTCATCAAAATTACAAAAGCCTAGACCTTTACATTCAGTAATTCTAATGCTGGGGTTATTCCCCAAGTATTTATATGTGCAAAACATCATAAATTCTTGTCACTGACTGCAATAGCAAAAAATTGTAGAAAAGCTAGAAAAGCATCACCAGGAGACAAATAAGTGAATATTGGTGTAAAAGACAATTTAATACTATGTAGATATTAAGCAAATGAAGTTCTTCATATTACCAATGTAGAAAGACCTCTATGACACATTTATTAAAAAAATGTGCAGAACAATTTTAAAATATGCTAAATTTTAGGTACATAAGGGCACACAAGAATTTATATTCAAACTTGTTTGTATACGAATAAAACCTTTTTGGAAAGATACGAAGATATGGTAAATGTTTACCTCCACAAGGGCCCTGTTAAAGGCAAAGCCTTTAACATACTGCAGAAGGAGGTAGAATTTCAATGTGCACCTAGTTTTATATATTCAATTATGGAACCATATGTCTGATTTAATTCCAAACTTAAAAATATTCTTCATTTTAAAAACACACTCTTTCTATATGTTAAATACACTGTACTTTAAATATAGATATAAAAACTAGGTTAAATTCTTTAAATTCATTATTTCAGTAGAAAAATACTGATACTGAAGAACTCTTTTAAATGAAACTACTATCATATAATAAATGAAAAATATTCAAAGGATAATAAAATATTAATTTAAATAGGCCAAACAAATGTTCACTTTCAAAACAATGTAGAGGAAAGTATTTGATATTGCTTCTCTTTCAAAAAGACACAGCTGGCAAGAGAATATACCAAGACTACTTTTACTGGAAAAAATGCATCTGGGGAAACTTTTTCTATTTTATCACTTGAAAATTATAAAAGGTGATATTACTAACATGATATTCTGTCAATAATACTGTGATAAGAAGAAACTATATCAGTGATATATTAGGTTATCTTCTGATAATGATTTTTTTTAAATCCCTGAGGCTATTACTTAAATAGAAAAAATAATGCATACTCAGTTTGAATTCTGAAGGGAGATCCACAATAAAATGCATTGTTTTAAACTATGTTCTGTAAGTGAGATGTAATCTATTCCCATTAGCCTCAGGTTTCTTTACTTCTCTCCTCTAGTTCCATAAACAAAGGAATGTAACTAAGTTATACATCTTTTTTCAATACCAACTTAGATTTCCAACAGGTATTTAAACCACACAATTATTAAACACCTTTATTTTTCCAGTTGTACAAGGTTAGGGAAAACAAAGAGAGATATGCTTCTTGTTAAGTAATTATCATCCCTATTAACCATTACAAATATCTTTTTTTTAATCTCTAAGTGAATTTTTTAGTGATTCATTTGAACCTTGTGCCAAGATAATAATTTAAAAAGAAATTTTAAACAAGGAAGAGGCTCTCTTGAACAACCTATTTTAAATATCCTTCCAGGGCACCTGGGTGGCTCAGTTGGTGAAGCATCTGCTTTCAGCTCAGGTCATGATCCTGGAGTCTCTGGATTGAGTCCCACATTGGATTCCCTGCTTAGCAGGGAGTCTGCTTCTCCCTCTAATCCTCCTCTCTCTCATGCTTTCTCTCTCTCTCTCTCTCAAGTGAATAAATAAAATCTTAAAAAAAAATACTCTTCCAATCTGTTATTGCAACTTTATCTGCCATATTTTTCTCTGTAGCATTTATCACTAATTTTGGATGTCATATACTTCTTATTTATTTCTTTATGTATTTGCTTTTTGTCCACAAGAACATAGTTCCCTAGGACACTTGGTAAAATATTTGTTAAATTATTATTACTACATGCTTATATATGTTACTATATATATATATATATACATATATATATATATATATATTATTTTTCATCTGAAACACAGAATGCTTCCTATGTATGGAAATGAATATGACCACTATGAAGAAATGCATGATGGAAAATACATGTTTTTGACTTCCAGTTTATCAGAGCAAGGTAAAGAAAGATGTATCAAAAGGCAAGTAGACTATAGCAAAGGAAACAGTCAACAAAACAAAGAGGCAACCCACAGAATGGGAGAAGATATTCGCAAATGACAATACAGACAAAGGGCTGATATCCAGGATCTATAAAGAACTCCTCAAACTCAACACACACAAAACAGATAATCACGTCAAAAAATGGGCAGGAAAAAAAAAATTGTCAGGAGACCAAGCAGACTAAATAATTTGCTCCTGTTTGCTCTATGGAACAGAATAAAGAACCGAAAAATGGACCTTCAACTCTATGGTGAACTAATCATTAACAAAGCAGGAAAGAATATCCAATGGAAAAAAGACAGTGTCTTCAACAAATGGTAATGGGAAAATTGGACAGCCACAGGCAGAAGAATGAAACTGGGCCACTTTCTTCTACCATATACGAAAATAGACTCAAAATGTATGAAAGACTTCAATGTGAGACAGGAAACCATCAAAATCCTTGAGGAGAACACTGGCAGCTACCTCTTCAACCTCAGCCACAGCAACTCCTGCTAGACACGTGTCCAAAGGCAAGCAAAACAAAGGCAAAAAAGAACTATTGGGACTTCATCAAGATAAAAGGTTTTTGCACAGCAAAGGAAACAGTCAACAAAACCAAAAGACAACTGACAGAATGGGAGAAGATATTTGCAAATGACATATCAGAAAGGGTTAGTATCAAAAATCAATAAGGAACTTATCAAACTTAACACCCAAAGAACAAATAATCCAATCAAGAAATGGGCAGAAGACATGAACAGACATTTCTCCAAAGAAGACATAGAAATAGCCAAGGGACACATGAAAATGTTCAACATCACTAGCCATCAAGGAAATACAAATCAAACCACAATGAGATACCACCTCACACCAGTCAGAATGGCTAAAATTAACAAGTCAAGAAACGACAGACGTTGGTGAGGTTGCAAAGAAAGAGGAACCCTTCTACACTGTTGGTGGGAATGCAAGCTGGTGTAGCCACTCTGGAAAACAGTATGGAGGTTCCTCAAAAAGTTGAAAATAGAGCTTCCCTACAACCCAGCAATTGCACTACTGGGTATTTATCCCAATGATATAAATGTAGTGATCCGAAGAGTCACCTGCACCCAAATGTTTATAGAAACAATGTCCACAATAGCCAAACTATAGAAAGAGCCTGATGTCCATTGACAGGTGGATAAGTGGTGTATCTATATCTATATCTATATCTATATCTGTATCATCTATATATCTATACATATATATAGACACACACACATACACACATACATGCAGACACACTGGAATATTACACAGGATCAAAAAATGAAATCTTGCCATTTGCAATGACCTGGATGGAACTAGAGGGTATTATGCTAAACAAAATAAGATAATCAGAGAAAGACAATTATCAATTCCACTGATATGTGGAATTTAAGAAACAAGGCATAGAATCATAGGGGAAGAGAGAAAAAAAGAATGAAACAAGACAAAACCAGAGAGGGTGACAAACTGTAAGAGACTCTTAATCTTTGGGGAAAAACTGAGGGTTGCTGGATGGGAGGGGGGTGGGGGAATGGGGTGGCTGGGTGATGGACACTGGGGAGGCTATGTGTTATAATGACCACTGGGTATTATATAAGACTGATGAATCATAGACCTATATCCCTGGAACAAATTATATATGTTAGTTAATTTAAATTAAAAAATAAATCAAACAAAAGCAAGCAGAGTAATAACACACATGCTATGCTTGAAAATAGGAGGCATTTTTTAAAAATATTTTATTTATTTATTTGAGAGAGAAAGAGAGAGAGAGAGCATGAACAGGGGGAGGGCAGAGAGAGAGGGAGAGGGAAAAACAGTCTCCCCACTGAACAGGGAGCCCAACCTGGGCTAGATCCCAGGACTCTCAAATCATGACCTGATCTAAAGGCAGATGTTTCACTGACTGAGCCACCCACCTGCCCCAAAACAGGAGGCATCTTAATTTCAACCTCCAATATAAGAAATAGGGAACAGATGAAGAAATAGCAATGACTTAGCAGAGAGGAGAACAAACCTAAGTACTTACAGGAAGGGATAACAAAGAGAAGAAAGGTTTAAGTAAGATTCAAGGAAAGGCAGGGTCCAATATACAGTGGAATTGACTCAGTCTGTTTAAGGAGCCATTAGATCTGAGTCTCCTTGGTCCCATCCTCTCCTCAACATACACAAAAAGTTGGAAGATATATTGTTTATGGAAATTTATTAGTACAGCTCTAAGCACAGAGACCCCACTACAGAATAGGGCAAAAGTGAACTGCCAGATGTCATTTATCCTCCATTTCTATTTTTTGTTACATCAAATCAGGTAAATAAAATTATTTAATACAGCTGTACTTTCTTTAGGGTTTACTTTTCATTAGCCTCCTCTACTTTTTACTTTTAATAAACTCTATAACCACACACAAAAAATGAGAATATAAAAAATTAGGGAGAGATATGGAAACAACTTGATGTATTCCAAACTCTATTTCAAATTAGAGCCCCATGATCTAGCCCTTCAGTTTGTTCTTCCAATTATTTAATTTATTTATTTATTTATTTATTTTTACTTCACACATCCTTATTAATTGGCAAAATTATTCATGGTGCTATCATGATCATTTATGTCCTTTTTGGGTCATCAAATGGTCTTTTAAAAAGTGGTGAAATATGGGGCGCCTGGGTGGCTCAGTGGGTTAAAGGCTCTGCCTTCAGCTCAGGTCATGATCTCAGGGTCCTGGGATCAAGCCCCGCATCGGGCTCTCTGCTCAACGGGGAGCCTGCTTCCTCCTCTCTCTCCCTCTCAGCCTATCTCTATCTGTCAAATAAATAAATAAAATCTTAAAAAAAAAAAAGTGGTGAAATATGGTTTCATTTTCATCTTAGGATTGCTATCTACCTCAGTCTCTGGTTCCTGAGTAAACCTGGGAATCACAGTTTTCAAGCAGCAGATTCATGCCTTGTTTAGCATGCCAGGAAACTTTTGTGTGTTGCAAACACAAAGAACTTAACTAGAGGAAAGTTTAGCTAAAAGAAAGGATGACTAGGAGAAATTAACATTTGGGATTTTAAACACTCCAATTACTTTGGTACCAAAAAGTACCAAAAGAAGACAATATAAGTGATTAGGTTCCTCACACTATAATTGTTACACCTTCTTGACAATTTTTTATTCTATATAAAAATGACTCATGCCTCAAAATCAGGTATCACTATTTCTATAAATATGACCATTACCCCAGGGTTTTGCTGTGCTAGAGATGTTTGGAGAAGTCCTGGAACATAACTTCCAAAAATTAATGCTACATCTATAAGGAGTAAAAAATAAATCAACAGATAATATTTACATTTCACTTTTTAAGTAAACCCTGCCCCTAGTGTGAGGCTCGAACTCATGACCCCAAGACTGAGTCACACACTCTACCAACTGAGACAACCAGGTGCCTTTCAACAAATAATATTTAATGCTCCTAGGACTGAGCATTTAAGAGCAAGCACAAACTTTTAAAATATTAAATATTTTTCCACATTACCATTTGAATATTAATTTGGGGAAATTAAATTTTTTATTTGGTTTTTAATTGGGCCAGCTAGATTTAAGTTAACAGAACAATACAAATAAGAAATGAATATATGTTAGTATTAAACCTGATAATTCACATAGTATTATGTGTATAAGAATTTGGGGTAAAAAAGTAGTTCTAAGCTTAAATGATAAATTTGTTTTTATTTTGAAAAGTTAGTTTTAGGTAAATAATATGGTAATATTGAACCAAAGGAGACATAATATTCCTCTTTTTAAACCACACATCAACTATTTAAAATGCATAATTATATTCTGGTTTACTGAACATTTTTCAAGTTTTCAAAATTGTGAAGAACCATAAATTTTAAAAATTGTAAAGATAAGTATTACATTTTCTAATATGAAAATATTCCTCTAAATATTAAAGTCCCCTAATCCTCTGTTTGACTGAAAAATTATCAACAGAACTATTAACTCAAGGCTAAGAAACTTCTACGAATTAAAGATAAAAATATTGACAACAGGGTGCCTGGGTGGCTCAGTGGGTTAAGCCTCTACCTTCGGCTCAGGTCATGATCTCAGGGTCCTGGAATCGAGGCCCACATCACTCTCTCTGCTTAGCAGAGAGCCTGCTTCCCCCCCTACCCCTGCCTACCTCTCTGCCTAATTGTGATCTCTCTCTCTCTGTCAAATAAATAAATAAAATCTTTAAAAAAAAATTTGACAACAAACGCAATATAAGAAAATGTGAAATGGTTATTGATTTATAAAAAGTTAATCTAGACAGAACATTTCAGGATAGTATTTACATTTATGAAAATAAATAATAATGCCATAAATATATATTCATATAGAAACAACTATGTATACGTTCACATATTCCCAAGTTCAAGAAATATGATGTCCTTTGGATCACTTCAGACTGTGCATTAAAAGGCTGCAGTCAGAAGAAAAATGATTTTTTAATGTAGGTTTTTTTTTAGGTAAAAACTGGAAAAAGGAATAGCCATTTGTTTGTGGGCTTATGATTTTAACTTTATTAACGACCTCGTTTCATTCAGCCCTCGACATTACAATATCATTATGCTAACAGAAGAGCTCTATTTATTTCACTTTATTTATCTGAATTATGCTAAGGTGATTATGACATGCAAAACATGTCAGTGCATTAAAATAATGGTGGAAAAGACGAAATTTAAAAAGAAACTCATGATACCAAACTCAGTATTTTAACTTCTGTCTTTGGCAAATTGTTTAAAATTACAATCTCTCTAATTCTTGAATACCAGTAACAATCTAAAAATTGCCATTAATGGTATACATTATTAATTATTTAATCAAGACTTCAACAAAATTGCTATACTTAATAGTATGGTTTATTAACAAAGACCACTGTAGCACACACACTTTTTGTTAGGTTACAACTCAGTGGAGCACTGAATTACTCTTGTTGTAGTGGGAAGTCATTCATTTTTTAAGTTAAAAAAATCATAACTGCCTGCTGTATTTGCCAGTCATCAAAATAGGCTTGAGGGGTACAAAGAAACACATATTACTTTAGTGAAAACTTGTCTGGACTTATTTCATAAAACATCTAGTAATAGCTATATAAATGGAAGAGAGATTCAAGCAGTGTGTTTCAAGACAGTTAAGTTTTACTTTGGACTTAGTTCAGTCATTGTGCTTAATAAGCATTTAAACATTGCCATCACATGCTGTAATTTCGGATAAAATGCATATTGGAGATTTGGAAGGTGGCCATAAGGGGCAGTATCCCATTACCACAAGAAAAACTACTTAACGGATTTATCGTTGCGGCTATTACTAAAATCAACAATTCTAAAGACATGGTTTTACCACCACTGTAGAGTGTGTAGAGCTATGCATCTGTGAAATTTACAGTATTTAAGAGCACTTCTGCCTCCTCACTGCAAATTCAATCAGGTAATACTTATTGTTCAAACCTGCCTAAAAGTGCTGGATGACAGGTCTTAATCTAAAGAAGTGCATCACCTCTCTGAGAAGATAACCAGTATATATGCATATTTTTAAAACTGAATAAAATAAAATGCATTTTATATATAAGTCACATTTATACAATACATTCTGCTGATAAATGTTTATAGGATTGATCTAACCAAAGAAGGCTTAAAGAGAAGGTAGTTTGTCCTAAATATTAATGATGATTATTTCATGTGTGTCTGTATGTGTGTGGATAGATAGATGGGCTAGATGGGATGGGATGGATAGCTAGAGAGATAGATGATAGATTTTAAAAGATGTTTGTTAACACAAAAACATTTCTGACCATGTGAAGGGTAAGTAGTAGGTTTTGTGAATGAATTAAAAATAAAAAAATGCAAAATGCCTTATATTAAATAAATCAATGGTAAAGCTATTTGTCAACAGGAAAAAGGCAAGATAAGGAGAAAAAGCTTAAGTTGATTGTAGGATCCTTCGATGTGGAAGTCTTTTTTTAAAAAGTGCTTATTAATACACTCCTACAGTAACCATGTTCAATGACTTTCCCTGTTTATTTTATTAGAAAAAGGGTTATTATTTAAAAATTGGGTCTTCTTTTAAAACATGAAAGTTACTCATAGAAAGTCATAAAACACATGCATTCTTATGGAATGGGAAGATTTTCATTAAACTATACTCTAATTTCTTAAGAATACATATAGTAAATTTGATGTAAGCTGCCAATATGAACATAAGTCTCTAACATTACATCCTCCCTAATCTTGACTGAAATAATCAAAGGAATTTGAAATAGGGAATACTCTGATTCACTCTGGTAATTAAAAAATTATTATTAACATATTTCAAGGAATTTTATGCACTATGCAGGGTGGTTGGGACCACACTGAAGGATTACACTTAGAGTCATTCCAGATATCCATGTCTAACAAAGTGGGTTTCAGTTTGTAAGAAGATATTCCACTCACCATAAATCAGAATTAAATACCACTTTACGGACTTAGTTTGTGGTCATGAGCCTAATCTGAGAGTTAAAAATCTCGTAAAACTGAGACAGCAGCTTTTTTTTTTTTCTATTACCAGTACCTGATTCAGTATTGAATTAACACAGAAGTGAATGAAAAAAAAATGAAAGAATGAGTGAATAAACCCCAATGACACTTCCTGAATTAAAGAAGTAATAGTTGGGTTAAGCAGGAGCTGAGGAAACTCCACTACCATGTATGTGAACTACACAAGAAGCCGTCCTGAGATACTCAAGCAAATATATCCAAACCAAATACCAGGCCAGAGGACAACTGGATATTATGATACTAACATTTTCTTCTTTGATGGAATAGACTCTAATACCAAGATACTGAACAAGAACCGCAATGAGTATCTAGATTGTAAACTAGCCAGACCAAAATAGATATGCAGAAAAATGTCTTGGATAAAGATGGCTTTGCCAAATAGAGGTAGTGGAAGAAAAAAATCCTGACTGACAGTCATTGCATATACTTGCACTCATAAGTGTTAAAACTGGGATTTTAAATCAATGATACGATGGCAGATACCATAATTAGTGTTCTAAATATTGTTTAATAATATAGAAAAATAAATTAGATTCTACTTCATACCACACAAAATACATTTCAGGTGACACTTCAATATGGAATTGAAACTGCAAAAAAAATTAAAGTTTGGGTGAGTATATTCTCTCAGTACGGGACATGATCTTAGCAAGAATGCAAAGGAAAGCATATATGTAATTCACACGGTTCATCTTAGACATTGTATTTTTCATCACTATTAGTTGCATTTTTGTGTTTTTTATAGCTTCCAGATCTCTACTCATCATGCTCAAATTTTCATTTTCTTGAACATAGATAATTAAATTATAATAAGCATTTTAAATGTCGTTGTCTACTAATTCTATCATCTGTGTCATTACCAAATCACTTTCAAATGATTGATGTTTCTGTACTCATTTTGGGTCATGTTTTTCCGCTTATTTGCATAAATGTTAATTTTTTGTTTGGATGCCATTGTGATTTTATCTTGGGTTCTGGATAGTTCTAAATTTTGATAAATATTTTTGATCATTATTCTGGAATATGACTACATTCCTTTGGAATAGTTTTATCTTTGGGAGTTTGCTTTCACCCTGTATTAGAGAAGCAATGTTTAGTATAAAAATTATTTGGCCCAACTCATGAAGGAAAACATTTTGGATCACCACATGCCCTGTGAAAGATGAGGTTTTCTATTCTGGGGGGTGACAATGGGAGTACTCCCAGGTCCTGTATGAGTTCTAGGGATTTTTTGCTCTATTCTATGGGTGGTTCTCTTCCTAGCCTTAGTAGTTCCTTCACACATATGCACTGATAAGTATGCAGATGGATTCTCCAGAGACCTTATGTAGATACCTGAAGTTCTATGTGTAGCTCTCTTAATTTCCAAGCTGCTTTTGGAGTCTCTGAATTTCAAGTTCCATCTCTTCAGCTCAGGAAGACCACTAGGATCTGCATGGATTCCCTCAAACTATGAAATCATCTGGAATTTTCTTCCTTTAAGCAGGAATCAGAAAATTACTGTAGGTCTCACTTCATTTATTTCCTACTTCAATAACCACCTTCCTTGGCTCATGTTTAATATCTTGAAAACCACTGATTCATATGCTTTGTCTATTCTTTATTCATTATTTCAGTCGGGAGAGCAATTCATTCCCTGCTATTCCAGCTTGGCCATAAATAGAAGTCTAATAGTTGACATTTTTATTTATTGAGTATAATAACCTGCAGTAATATGCACAAATCTAGAAGGTAGATGTATTAATTTGTTACGGCTGCCATAACAAACACTACAGACTGGGTGGCTTAAATAATAGAAATTTATTTTCTCACAATTCTGGATGCTGGAAGTCTGAGACCAATGTGTCAACAGGGTTGGTTTCTTCTTAGGTTTCTCTTATTGGCTTGTTGAACGCTGTCTTCTGTTTATGTCTTCACATGATCTCCCACTGGTGTGTCTGTTCCTAATCTTATCCTCTTACAAGGACACCAGTTATATTGGATTATAGCCCACCCATATGACCTTGTTTTAACTTAACTGCTTCTTTAAGGATTCCAATATAGTCATATTCTGAGGTACTAAGTACTAGGTCCTCAATATACTAAGGTAATGAGGTACTAAGGACTAGGTCCTCAATATATGAATTTTGAGGGAATAAAATTCAGTCCATGACAGCAGACTTCTCAAGCCCATGTAATAAGTGCCCCAAATGAGAAAAAGACATTATCAAAACCTCTGAGAGTACCACTGTGTGGAATGTATAATGTATAATCCATTAATATATATAATATATATTAATATATAATATATAATAATATAATGTATAATGTATAATCCATTCTTTCCCCCTTCCCCCTTCACAGAAGCAATCAACAATTCTTTTGATGTCTAACCCTATAGATTATTTATACCTGTTGTTGAGCATCACAGAAATGGAGCCACACAGTATATATATTATTTTGTGTCTTGTGTCTTTCAATGAGAATGTTTTTGAGATTCTTCTATGTTTTTGTGTGAATCTATAGTTCATTTATTTTCATGCTAAGTATTTTATGAATATACCACAATTTTTTCCATTCTTTTTTGTTGTAAACTTAAGTTGCTTCTAATGGTTTGTTATTATAAAGAGTGTTTTAACAAACATTTTGGTACTAGTCTGTTGTGGATGTATGTTTTTAATTATTTGGGATAAATCCCTAGGAGATAAGTTGCTGAATAATAAATAAAGTATGTTTGCATTTAACTTTTTGAGAAACTGCCTTCTCCATAGAAACTGTACTAAAATGGACATTTTAAACTAAAGCACATATCAAAAATAATCACACTTATTATACAGCAATTTAAGAAGTAGGAGAAATCATCCACAACATATAGGATAATCCAAAGATTAATATCCTTAGGGGGAAAAATACCTCCTCTAAATCAATAAGAAGACATATATTTGAGATATAAAAAATGTGCTAAGGGCATGTTCAGATTACAGAAAAAAAATAAATAAAACAGGGGCGCCTGGGTGGCTCAGTGGGTTAAAGCCTCTGCATTCAGCTCAGGTCATGATCCTAGGGTCCTGGGATGGAGCCCCACATCTAGCTTTCTGCTCAACAGGGAGCCTGCTTTCCCCCTCTCTCTGTATCTGTCTGCCTCTCTGCCCACTTGTGATCTCTGTCAAATAAATAAATAAATAATCTTTTAAAAATAAATAAATAATAAATAAATAAAATAGCCAAGACAACTGTAGATATATATAAAAATTTAGAAAATAAATTTTATCATAGTGTAATTTCTAATAACAAAAAGTGAAAATAATATAAATACCCAACAATAGAGGGTGATTACATGGTAGAATGTACACAGGATGGAATATCATGCATCTATTAAAAATAAATGACATATAAAAAGGGGTTCAAAATTAAGCAAAAAGTCTGCAAATTTAAATAGCATGATTCCAAATGTACCTATCTATCTATCTATATATACATATAAAATGCATGTTTATAAAGGAATATGATTAAAGGACACACAAATTATCAATAGCTATTATCTTTGATAACAGGATAAGCATTACTATTTTTTCTGGTATTTTTTATATTTTCATAGTTTCTAATATGAACACATATTACATTTATATGCAGAGAAAATCAATAATGTTTCTTCCTTAAAAAAGTATACAAAATAATCCCCACATTAATCTAAATTTCAAAGATGGAAAATTTTGCATAAACTTTTTAACATTTATTACAATCAACCTGTGGTGCCATTTGGTTCATTACATGCAAATTCAGTAAGAAGATGCCAAATGATGCAGGGGCTTCATAATAGAATAGAATGAGAATTGTGTTAGAGCAAGTTTCTTGCAACCCAAGGAAAGTACTCCCAAATTGTTTGTCAGTGAAGATAAATGTTTCTGCCTTCCAGCCTGAAAAGTGTCAGCCTAACCCTAACCACTCAATATAACTGAATGTGTGGTGCAGAATAATAAGGCATGGAGTTGGGGGGTAGAGGAATTCAAGCATTCTGTTTAATCTTGCCTTGAAAACACTCATATATATATATATATATATATGTATATATACATATATATATGTATATGCACAAAGAGAACATGTGTATACATTACCTACACCTACATATGAGTTATCTTTGGTGTATACTGTACACATTCATTATATATACACACAGATACAGGTATTTATTCTATAATGCAGAGAACCAAATTTCTAAAAATAATTACTTACACTCATAGTAGTATACATGAAAATGAATGAGGCAAATAATATTTATATTCTTGCCCAGTAGTATTAGCTCTATAATTCACTGGAAATTTTGAACACATATTTCTTACATAAACTATAATATTACTAAAATACAGAGTCTTTAAATAACTAATCAATGAAATAACTATGAATGGTTAGAATATAGTAGAGTAAGAGTTGTATTATCTGGCTTAAAATACTTAAAGTTCTGTCTGCTAAGAAAGGAAATTTTCCAAGTATCTATCATTTCAGAATAGCATTTCTAAAATTTATTTCATTTAGATGCAAGAAAGAACTATAAGGAAGATACCCAGTTTGCCCATGCTACAAAACAGGAAGGTAAGGCTAAATTTGCTTAGTGTCCAGCAGAGAAACAAGTGACTTTTGGGTGTGTGTGTGTGTGTGTGTGTGTGTGTGTGTGTGTTTAACATATAAATATATATTACCTCTGAATCTATATAAATCACATATATATACGATTTTTAGTTGAAGTTTTGTGTACTGAGAAAGCAATTAAATAATAAAAGAATGCATTCAAGTGTAGTTATGATATATGCAAAACTGAATTATATTATAATATAATATTATATATATATATGTATATAAATGAGAAAGTTAAAGCTTATCATTTTTGGAAACCAAAACAGGTTTCCCACTCTAAAAAATAAATGATACCTAAGAATATATCACAGTTCCATTTCAAGCATCAAATGTTACTCAGTCCTTACCTTTCCCTCCCAAATGATGAGTTTTTCTATGTATTAATATCTTGGGAAATAAATTATATTTCTCTAAATGTCCAACTTAATATTGGAGTTTCATTCCCACTAAAAATTGCCAACTATGTACTTTTTGACCACAGAAGAGATTAAAACCATGGTCAGCCCATTAAAAATCTGGGTTTGAAAAAAAAAAAAAAAAATCTGGGTTTGTTAAAAATTAGAATCCCATAAAGGCTGCATATCTTCTATCACATTTTGAAAGTCTACAGTCTATTAATACCCACCTTGTTTGATATTTATATCATGACTTTTTGTCATTTGTCTAATCAGCTTCATTTATTTTTATATTTTTATTTTTTTTTCAAGCCTCTCACCTCATATACTTGAATTTATTTCAACAGAGATTAAGATATATTTTGCTGCCCCTAGTTTAATGTCCATTTCTGTAGTGAGATTACCTTTGAAAATTTGTGCATACTGCAAGAAATTTTAAAATGTATATGCTTTTAACATCCTTACTTCCACAATTTTTGCATTTTTCCTCTATTATTTCTTACATTTTCTGAGCTTTTCTTTACAACATTCTTTTTGAGTTGTGGCTGATTTCAATTTCATTAAATTGGTGTCTTTTCTGGTTTGTATGGTTTTTTTATGTGTCATTTTCGGTTTTTAGGACTGCTTTTAGAATAGAAAATGAAACAAGATGAAACCAGAGAGAGAAAGACAAACCATAAGAGACTCTTAATCTCAGAAAACAAACTGAGGGCTGCTGGAGTGGAGGAGGGTGGGAGGGATGGGTCGGCTGGGTGATGGACATTGGGGAGGGTATGTGCTATGGTGAGTGCTGTGAATTGTGTAAAACTGATGAATCACAGATCTGTACCCCTGAAACAAATAATACATTATATGTCAATTAAAAAAGAAAATGAGGGGCGCCTGGGTGGCTCAGTGGGTTAAAGCCTCTGCCTTTGGCTCAGGTCATGATCCCAGGGTCCTGGGATCGAGCCCCGCGTCGGGCTCTCTGCTCAGCAGGGAGCCTGCTTCCCCCTCTCTCTCTGCCTGCCTCTCTGCCTACTTGTGATCTCTCTCTCTGTCACATAAATAAATAAAACCTTTAAAAAAAAAAAAAAAAGAAAATGAAATAAAAATCTTCACTCCACCACATGCAATCAGAATTTTTGTACTATTTTGCCATTTCCAGAAGAGAAATATCTTAGCAGATAGAAAAAAAGATGGAAATGTTCGTGAAGTTGTTGATCAGAAGCTGCAATTTAAATGACACACTGAATGGACATGCTTAACTCTCCTTAAAACTGAACTAAAATGACAACAAAGAATAAATAAAATCCCACAAAATCATAAAAAATTCAAAAGAACAAAAACAGAGGACAAAAGACGAAATTTTGGAAACTACAAAGCATATGAATATTAACTGATCTAGCAGTCCAGAGAAGGCTGAAAGCAAACAACTTACAGGGGTAACAGGTCCAAAAGGAAGCCTCTTCTTTCTCCCAGACCCTGAAATACGGGGGAATCTGAGGTACTGGGTAAAGCTGAAAATTGGCAGAGTGGTTGAAACTTTAAATCAGCAAGAGTTAGACTCCCTAGTGTCCCTAAGGTCCCTTCTCAGCCTGTACAAACTCCTTGACAGAATATAGGATATACAGGATATAAACTCAAGGATACCAAGCACTGCTGATATCTACGCTGGCAACAGAAGGATTAATTGAAATTAAATTTTGAAGAATGAGATTCTTTAGTCATCTTGTCCCACTCAGCCAAAGCAGAGTCTTCTCTAGAAAACACAAATCAGCTTAAAGAAAACACCGGTAAATACTGATCTTTTGAGATTTCCCACCTTCTGATGAGGTCTTCTTGGTGAGCCCATCTACATTCTCAAGCTATAAGAAGACACTGCAGGAATACTTCAACATACTGGGGAAAGTTATTTTTGGCCTAGGAATTTGCTCAAATAACCATGTATGAAGAATAAAGACATTTTCAAAATTTCAAGTTCTCGAAATTTTGTCTTCTTTCTCATAAAGCCAAAGTTGGAGGGTGGCAGTTAGCTGCCTAAATAATGCCTCTTTGTGGCATAGCGGTTACTTTGAACTGAAGGCACTGAAACAGTAAATGCAGAAAGAGGCTTTCTTGGAATTTCCTTTTTCTGCCTAAAAACAGATCTTCCAAAAGGAACTCAAGTGGTGTAAATCCCTTCCCTAGGAGTGTCAACAACCACAGAAGATTGACTTATCACACCAAAGATGACTAGAAATCATTACTACACCCAGACAAACTTTGTCACAAACTATCATATTTCCTATTCATTTTTCCTAAAAATCATTTATAGTCTCCTCTAAGCAGCCTATATCTCCATGACCCTTCCCGTACTGAGACAATATATAAGCTCTCAAATCTCACCACATTTTGAGTTACTCCCTTTTTTTCCAGTGATGTCTCTGTGCATGTAATATTAAAAGTGAATAAATTTGTATACCTTGCATGTTCACCTGCCTGTTTTCAGTTTATTTTATAGACCCAGCTATTGAATCTAGGGGAATAAAAAGTCTTTCCTCTCCTATAATGTACAGCACCAAAATGATGGGATAAATCAAAATATGGTGTCCAGAAAATGGGATTCAATAGAGACAGGCCAAACAATTTCCTAGCATGTTGCTGAAAAGAGGATCTGAGATAAGAACTCTACACTCACCCCCACAGAGCATGTGATCCAGACAAGAACAGAACACAGGATTGCAGGAATGATGTCTGTCTCCAAGAGGAAAGAAAACTGTACAAAGAAAATAATCATCACAACTTTATTCAGCTGAAAATAAAGCTTCCATAATCAGATGATGTCAGTACTCAATACTGAATTATTGAAAAATTATGATACAAGAATATATTGGTAGGCTGAAATGAAAGAGTGTGTGGGCAGGTGGAGGATAAAGAAGTGTGTAATGATTTAAGCAAGGTAGGTCTTCTATATAAGAACAAATAAAAAAGTTTAAGATTGAAAAATCCAATTTTAAAAGGAAGTTATTTAGAAATGTGGAAATAAATAGGTAAAAGTGCTTGGTTTCAGACAGTGAGGATTTGGGGTGGTGAGGACTAGAGCTCAAAAATATTATTTTATTGTTTTTATAACTGAAGTATTATTCATTTATTTCTTTTATAACACATATGGTCTCCAGCTATCGGCTTCTTCAGGGGTTGCCTCCACTGCATAGGGCCATCTTGCCCAAGGTCCTATCCTTCCTGGGGCCAATGACTAAGAGATACAGGGCCTTAAAAGCAAGACTGTTTCAGGCAAATGAGGGGCATTAACCCAGTTGCATCAGCTAAGGTTTAGTCAAATTTTCCCTGGACCCAGTCCTGCTCCTCTAACTCCATCCTGTCACTGCTACCAACAAGACCACCCAGGGAAAATATTTTTTTGCAAGGCTCCTGTCTACACAAAAATTTTACTTAAAATATGTTGTCCAGTGAAGTACAATCATTTATCAACAAAGATTTAGAATGAAGACTAGAGAAGTACTTATATATTTATTATTCAATCAGTGAGCTTAAAGATTTTTCAGTGTCCAGGTTCCATCTCTTCCTGTTCAGATTCTAGAACCACCTCTTTGTTCTTTACTCTCAAATATCCTATTCATGACTAATTTCTTTTATCCAATCACAGGAAAAAGATAGCTGCTATGCTATTATTACTCACAATGTCATTGCTCTTCGGAACTTATTTATACTGAGCAATCCAGATATTCTTGGCTCTGCAGTTCTGTAATTCCATTTATTTTTTGATGCTCACATTATTGCTCTTGATGCTGCATCATCCATCATGAATATTGACTTCCAGTGACACTCTCAGGGGATACGCTATGCTTCATTGGTATTGACCACAAATGCAAGTCTTACTCAGAGCACGCAGAAAACCATGAATATTAACTTATTTTGTGGTCATGCTAATTGTACTATTTGGAATGGTAACACACAAATACGAAGCATCACATTATACCATGGGAGTGCATAAATGTAAAGTAACACATTTTTAAACATGACTACTGTTGAACTCTTTAGGCAATTATCATTGCAGTTCTAGAATATTATATCTTTGTATGTTGACCCTGGCCTTCCACATACTAGCAGCAGGGAGGCTAGGCAGGGGGTCCATACACAGTTTCACTCATGCAAGAAATGTCTATCCCTTATTGGCATGGCTCAAAGTTGACTCAGAAGTGCATAATATAGCCACATCAGTTGGACAAAAAAGGGTCATTGACTGGAAGGTCCTACCAATTTTGCACAGTATCAGTCTCAAAAGCAGTTTCAAAAGGAAAAAGCTCTGCTATCCTGAAAAACTGCCTGAAACATGCTTCCAAGCCTGAGGAGGTGAATGTCCTTGAATGCTATAGACTGGAATTAGTGCTACAAGTCAGAAGATGGACAGGGAAAAGCACACATATAGATAGATAAGAGCCTTCACTCAGGGGCGCCTGGGTGGCTCAGTGGATTAAAGCCTCTGCCTTCAGCTCAGGTCATGATCCCAAGGTCCTGGGATCCAGCCCCGCATCGGACTCTCTGCTCAGCGGGGAGCCTGCTTCCTCCTCTCTCCTCTCTCTCTGCCTGCCTCTCTGCATACTTGTGATCTCTGTCTGTCAAATGAATAAATAAAATCTTTAAAAAAAAAAAAAAAAAGAGCCTTCACTCAGATCCCTAAATTGTCCTGTGTTTAATGTGAGTCAGAAGTCACCTTAAATCAGCATATTCAGACCATCATCCTGGAGCCTAATCCTGTGTGATCCTGTGGAATAATTAGCATACCAATAAGCAGGAGCAATCTGCTGAACAGGCCACCTTCCTGGAACCAGGATGCTGACACTAGGGTCCTAAAAAGATCTCAGAGGTACAAGTTCAGGAGCTTCTCAGGGAATCTGGCTGAATCCACACACAAGAGAGGAGATCAGGTAAGACCTCCAAAAAGAGGAAATGGGGATGGACACTGCCACTTATTTTTTCTACCAGCCCCAGATACTTCCAGATATCAGAAGAGGACTTAAAACTCTCAAGGGAGTCACTCCAAATGGTAGGATCCTTTGAGACACAGGGAAAGAGCAGGGGACTGAATCATCCTTAGAAGGGTGATACTGGCTGCTGATAAACATACCTGAAACTCCATCTGAGTGCTTGCTTCCAAACAAACCTGCTTTGACAATAATTTACATGGGAAGTTATATACTACAATCACAAGCTATTAAAATGAGCAATAAAAGCAAAATTTGTGGATTTTTGGGGGGGGCAGGGTAGAGGGGCAGGGGGAGGGATTTCATTTCCAAAAAGTCTATGACCATGGCAATGGGAATTAATCTAGTATTAGTCTCCTAGAGCCACTATAACAAAGAATCACAAAGTGGGTAGCTTAAAAGAACAGAAATGTATTCGCTCACAGTTCTCTGGAGGCTAGAAGTCTGAAAGCAAGGCCAGTCCCCCTGGAGGCTGTGCAGAAGAAACTGCCCCATAATTCTCTCTAAGTTCTAGTGGTTGCCTAGAGCCCTTATCCTTTGTCCTGTGATAGCATGACTTCAATTTCTCCCTCCATTGTCACATGGTATTCTGTGTGTGTGTGTGTATGTGTGTGTGTGTGTGTGTGTGTATCTCTTCTCTTCTTATAAAACCCCAGTCATATTGGATTAGGCCCATAGTAATCCAGTACGACTTCAATTTGACTACATCTGCAAAGACCATACTTCCAAATATGATCACATCCACAGGTACCCAAAGTTAGAACTTCAGCATGTCACTTCGGGGAACACAGTGCAACCCAAAACAAACCCTATGCTATAGAAATATGTTTGTTTTAATTTTATTTTCTTATGTTGATTCTGCAGGAGAATTAAATATCCAGACATTCTACAATGGTAAAGAGAAACTGCTCCTAGAAGTAAACCTTAAAATTCTTAGACATAGTTTTAATTATAGCTCAAGGACAAAATGTTAAGTCAATAAGAAAATGTAAGGGGATGAGTTGGCATAAAATTATAAGCTTTATATTCAATATTTCAAGAGAGTTTCTAATATAAAAAGTGATCTTAGATCACAGTGCATTAAATAAATTCATTAATATGAAAATCAACTACTTTGATTTTTTTTCCATTTTTTTCCATTTAATGAAAAAGCAACCAAATTATTTTCTTGGAAAAATTCCCTCCACCTAATGTATATATCTCTCAATGTTTATATTCAAAGTCCAACTCAAAAGGAAGCTTTCTGATATTGCACAGTACTTAACAGTTTGCTATAAGGAACCCCCTAATGGATTATTATATTGTTTTTGTAAGTACATTACCCCATATACTTCGAGTTCTTTGAGGACAAGGACTACCTTTATTCTTATAATTGCATCATTTATAATAATGCCTGTCAACATTTAATCTGGAGACTTCCCTTAAAAAGAAGGTAAGAAATATAGGTCATTTTCTTAAAAAAAAAAAAAGTTCATTTTTCAAGAAAAAAAAGAAATCTTAGGCTTCATTTTGTTATCAAACATTAGTTAAATGTATGGGCATCTATTAAAGGAAAATATGATTGGACCTCAGTAGTGGATTATTTTTATTATTATAATTACTTAAATATACACAAAGAACTAGGTATAAATTTCCATAGCTGATGTGAATTTCAGAGTATAATTTCATGTGTACAAGAAATATAGCCCTTTTATCTTGCTTTGTCCTAACTAAATTTCTCCTTTGAGTATAATTTCTTAGGGTTTCCCATTTTATAACAACACGGGGGATGAGACCATTAAGAACCTAAATATCTTCTGGCTTTATAGGCATCACTAAAACAATTTGTTAATAGTTTACACAAGTCTCAATGAAAACTTTTGGCTCCTATCTTATGACCTATTTTTGGTTCATAGCTCTCTTTCTGCTACTTGTAATCCATTCTTGGGAATACAAGAATCATTTGGCAATTCATACTCCTTACTGGAGGGCTGAAACTTGGTGACGCTATCTGTCTAGAACATCTTGTGTCAATTTCTTTGCTGCGGTATTTTTCTATCCCTAGGTATATTTTCTATCCCTGTGGTATATTTTCTATCCCTAGGAAATGTAGGACAGATCTCTTGTGTTCTTCCCATAAAGCTATCTAGAGGTAAATGGAAAGGGAGTGGACTCTGCTCTTGACTCATGTTTCTGTGATGTGTTTTAACTACGCCATGAGCCTTTTCCACTCCTGTACGAGACCAATCTTTCCTAAGTAAGAAAGACTGTCTTTTTTCCTCTCTCTACTTTCTCTGTTATATTTCTCCCCTTTGCAGAACCAAACTACTTCAAATGGATAAAGGCAGGAGCCTGTGTGCCTCAGTCGGTTAAGCATCTGCTTTTGGCTCTGGTCATGATTCCAGGGTCCTGGGATCAAGTACTGCATTAGGTTCCCTGCTCAGCGAGGAGTCTGCTTCTCCCTCTTCCTCTGCCTCTCCCCTCTGCTCATGCTCTCACTCATTCTCTAAAATGAATAAATAAAATATTTTACAAAAAGATGGATAAAGGCAACAGAAAAAAGGAACTTCCATGGTAAAAAAAAAAGTATTTCAAGAATATTTTTGACTCAGATATCTTGTGCTTATATTAGGGGACACAGCAGATGTAGAAGCATGGCTCGGGAAGAACTCTGCCTGAGAGCAATGGGACATGAGGCAAGCTAGCAAGGGAAGTAAGGGTCAAAGTAGAGAGGAATTTGGTTTTCATCCTTTGGTAAAAGGAAGTTATCAATATGATTTTAAAATGAGAATGTTATATGCTGGCTTCTCCTGCTTTGGAAGAATTTATGATATAGGATGAATTGGAGATGGGATAAATTAGTAGGAGGCTATTGAGTCTAAGTAGGAAATCAGAATGACCTAATTTAAGTAAATTTTACAATGATTCAGATAACATTTTTAATCAATACAAACTATTTATTTAATAGCCTGAATATTTATATAGTCCATTTCATGATTACATACAAGTTATCTGTTTTGTAGAAAATAAGTCATCTCAGATATGTTACTTTGAATAAGAAAATCAATGTACTTCTAAGTGATAAAATTTAAATGTGATTAAGGGCATTTAAAGACTTTTGATGGTGATCATAAGTAAACTATTATAATTCACTACATTAAGGCAGCTTTAGAACATCATCTGTGATTAATCTAGAAAAATGTGTAGATTACTTATATTATCAAAATGATTACATCCATCATAGTAAAATAACTTAATGGGATTCCATTTTAGGAATGCATAATAATTAATTATCTGGGTTATTAGAGCAATTAGCATAGGCTTGAATTTGCACTATTATAAATAATTTCAATTTTATAAATGATATTTCTCTTTGGATCTATGAGAATTGAAAAAATTAAAAAGTAAAATAATATACTGGCATGCTGAATTTCAACAGAACTGACTTTTTAATGGAGTAAACTGTAATTATCATATTTTTATATTATCTTCACAGTTCAGTATTCATTGTGTTTAGTTTAAATTTTCACTGAGAATGAAATGTTCACTTAGGGAAGAATGTCAACTGCATGGAGGGCAGCATAATGAATAAATACCCTGGGCCCATTTTCTCAGCAACTATGCACTCCTCAGTAAACCACAATGTGAAAAATAATCTCTTGATTTCTTTAGACTATTAATACTGAATTTACTAAGGACTAATTTCCAAGGTCAGCCTCTTTAAAAATCCTCATCTTACTGAACTCTTTGCAAAAGATCAGCCATGCCATCTTTTCAAATCTCTCTTTTCTCTTGGGTTTTGAGAAACTATTCTGCCCTGGCTCTCTATCATACTCACAGTTGATCTGTCTGGTATCTAGTCACTGCTTCTTCCTTCCTTTATAGAATCCTGATTTTGTCAGGTATCTGATTCTCCTCCACAAAGTAATTTGCTTTGTGAATAGACCTGTAAAGGGAGACCTGTCCAGAGTTAGAATAAAGTCTTGCTCTTTCCTACTGGATAGACATTTGCCTCTGCAGTCACTCATAAACTTGAAGGGAATCAACCTAAAACAAAAGATGACATGGCAGAGATTCTGCTATGAGCTTACTAACCTGAGCACACATTCCCCCAAGCCTCCCTGGCAGCCAAAAACTCCATGTGACTAAGATCTTGTGGTATGTAATACTCCTGGGGCCAGCCATGAAACCCACAATGGAATATTCCACTTTTTTTTCACCTGTCTCAGAAGCTTGAAGGCCATATGTTCAAGACGTCAGTGTTACAAAAATAGAAAAGATTTTACATCCCTGAGATTCCTTGAGTCACCACTTGGAAAAGAGATGCTCCGAAAAGCTATGCAAATGAGAAAATGTCCATTGACTAGTTTTAGGTGAGAAATAAACTTTTATTGTATAAGTTTCTGAACCACAGGAAACCTGGGTAGCTCAGTTAGTTGGACACCTGACTTTTGGTTTTGGCTGGGGTCATGGTCTCTGGATTATGGGATCAAGCCCCCTGTTGGGCTCTGGGCCTCCATGCTTAGCAGGGTATCTGCTTAGGATTCTCTTCCTCCCCCTTTTCCTCTCCTCCTGCTTGTGCACATTCTCTCATTCTCTCTAATTAATTAATTAATTAAATATTTTTTAAAAAGTTTCTGAACCTCAAACTGCCAAGGACATGTATAGGAATGAAATATTAGAGGCAGAGATAAAAAGATAAAAATAAAATATTAGAGGCAGAGATAAAAAGCTCTCTTCTGGAGAGCTTGTAGGTCCATATCCTCCAAGTGATGCATCCCTTGGAAGTACAGAATGAATCTGCCACAGTACATGACCTTGTTAGTTTTGGAATGAGTCTGTGTGTGTGTAGAGCACAGAGAAGCACAGAGAATGTATATACTAAGCTCCTCATAAAACAGCAAGTCACTGAAATAACAGACTCTAAGTATAACTTTTATACATTAACAACCATCTTAGGTAATCAAGCTAAAATACAATCTGCACTTCTGTAAAACAAGAATGTAATAATTTATTTCATTTTTCTCCTAAAGGGGCAAAATTATATACCTATAGTTATGTTTTGTCAGGATTCACAAAGAAAACAAAGCTTAGAACCAAAGTATTGTGAGTAAAAATATTCTAAAAAAAATAAGAGTTTAGGAATAGAAAACTATAATTTTATATTTTATTATTTGTATGTTAGTCTTCTATTTTATACATAGTTGTAAACTGTTACTTTATATCTATCAAAGATGAGATGAGAATGAATCTGAGACCCTAAAGGAAATATAATACTATACTTTTGAAAGGTAGGAAGTACCAGAAAAACTTAAGCTTGATAGTAGAAAAATTATAATTTAAAATATAATGTTAGAAAGGTATTGTTATATCAAGAATAAGAAATCTCAGAGAAAAACTCATTGTGATACAAAGGTTCTTCCTTTTTAAGTTGCCACACTCCTTTCCAACACACTTCAGGGTTAAAGAAAAGTAAAATAATAAAATAAATAATAATTATGCAATATAAGAATCTGACATTTATTTTCTTAAATCAAATTTTGCTTTTAGAACCATTTTATCTCAAAATGCTACTACCAAAAATGCAGAATTTTATTTCAAGAAGACACTGAGTGATTTATTTATCTCTGTATATTTTCCAAATGTGGAAACAATGGTATTTTCTCTCAAAATGGCTTTCAAATCGTGTTAGTGTTTTCACTGATATTTCAAAAGTGATGGCATTTGAAATTCATTCCTGCTCAAGAAATCCAGACCCCTACCTGAGATGTCTACCCTCATTTAGCTGACATAAAAGCTAATAACATCATATGAAAATGTTCTCTTCAGTCAGTCTGAATATAAGTCAATGTGTAAACTTCTGAATATCAAAGAGGATACTCTGTGTGAAGCAGTCAAATTATTAAAAATAAGTTGAACTTTGAGGTTCAAATGAAAACAATGTGAATTATTTCCTTGTGGATCAGGGAAGCTCTGTCTGAGGTAGTGACACTTAAAATGAATCTTGAGTGATGGGTAAGAATGGGGAAAGAAAAGTTTTATTAAACTTTACACTCACATGTATATACCCATACACCATTCATTATTTTTTACATTTTAATAATTAAAAATAATTCTTAAATGACCTCAAAAATTAAAATTAAAATGCAATTATTATGATCAAGACAATCTTATAAACCAAATTTATTTGCATGGCAATTTAAACATCACTAAGTAAGAAAGGAAGTATATGAAACTGTGGTTTCAATAAAGTGAACTACACATGAGTTTCAGGATTAAAGATATATTCAATTATTAGGAATATAAACAACATTACATATTAATCATAGCTAGATACTCATAAGCATATTAAGTGCTTACTATATGACACAATGTATTTCTCACTAATTCACACTTAATTCTGTAAAGTTGGGTGTTCTATGCTCAAGACCACTTGTTGGGTGAGAAAATCATGCCTGAGTGAAATTCAGCCTTTACCAGAGACTGCACAGTGTTACAGACTGAATGTTTTGAACCTACACAATTTATATGTTGAAGCCCTAACCTCCAATGTAACTATATTCAAAGATAGGGCCTTTACAAAAGTAACTAAGGTCAAATGAAGTCCTAAGGGTCAGGCCCTGATCCAGTATTATTAGTATCCTTATAAGAGACACCAGAGAGCTCTTTCTTTCTCCTTGTGTACATCCACTGAAGAAAGGCCATGTGAGGACTTAGCAAGAACATGGCCATCTGCAAGTCAGGAAGAGTCATGCTGTTAGAACCCTGTTGAACCCTGATCCTGGATTTCAGTCTCCCCAATGGTGAAAAACAAATTTCTGTTGTTTAAGCCCCCAGGCTATGGTATTTTGTTGTGGCAGCCTGACCAGCCTAATACATACCAAAAGCAAGTGATAAAGTCCAGGCAGTGTAACAACAGAACCCATAATGCTAGTCCCTGAGAGGCAACAAATAGCCAAATATAAGTTATTTTTGGTTACACATATCTAGACTCAAATATATTCCATATTGTGTTGAAGTTTAATATCAAATGTAATATAATCTCTATCTTTCATTGACTATTAAAGAATCCCAATCCAACTTTAAAGTTCATAGTATGCCTAAGAGCTGACAGCATATTAGAGAAATATATGTGACCATCATACCTAAACAAAACAGAATAAAACCAAGCCAAACTGTACCTATGTCCTTTCGCTACAACATTAACTACACTAGAATCTTAGTGCTATTATAGAGAGACCAGAAATCTCTAGGAAGGGTTCCATATGATATGAGAATAACTAGAATGTCAGGTTTCATAAAGTGCTATAGGAGGGATGTCCAAAATTTTCAGGGACCAATAAAAATCATTTATCAACTCAATAAAAATACTGATTTTTAAAGTTCTTTAAAAAACTGTTCCTGAAAAAAAAAATTTTGTTTTTAATTATTTTATGGTCATGACACATAAAATTAAACCAAAAAAATGGCATTTTAATGGCTTCAAATTATAATAAAATTGGCATAGCAATGATAAATACAGGTTCTACCATCAAGAGAGCCATTATTAATATGCTGGTGTTTATGCTTCTATTGATAGATGGATAGATAGAAAATGGATGGATGCATATATGCATACATATATATGTATACACAAAAATATACATTGTCTATCTTTTACAAAATTGTTAGCATAATGAATTTACTGCTTATTAAAACAACTTTGCCCTGTAGCAATATACCACAGGTATTTTCCCATTTCTTAAAAATTTATTAAAAGTATCACTTAACCAATTCACTACTATTGGATATATGAGTTGCTGCCTAATATTTTCTATTAAACATATCTTATGATCATCTTTTTCAGTATATGTGTGCGACTCTCTTGAGTAAATTCTTATGCACTAAATCAATAAGAGAAAAGTAGGTAAAATTTTAAGACCTTTAAACATTTTTTTTTAAAGGCACAGAATGAGCAAGACAGTGTGCATTCGAGTAAAAACAAAGCTAGCCAGCTAGACAGGCACACAAAGGCTCACAACATAGAGACAGATGCTCTGACATCAGACTCTAGACTTTAGACTGCAGGGGTATTTTTTAGCTTAGAAAGACAGTTGCCAATGTATCTACATTACCCAGTTTATAAATACTGTATTACATATACATATATTAATTAATTTACAGAAGCAAGAAAGCTTTGAAGCAGAGTGAGTATTAGAACTCAGTGTATTTTCTCCTCACTATTAAATACTTAAAAGAATATAAAATAAAAAGATGTTTACCTGTTGAGCCCAGAATTAAATTAGATATTTACTGTATCTTAAATCTTAATGATAACTCATAAGATTTATTGATTGATGTATCAATTACTACTACATCACTATACAAAAACAAATTCTGTGTTTGTAGGCTAAGACACCCCCCTTTTACAATGTTTTAGATCTACCTAGTTCAATTCACTCTTTAGATCAACCTGCTTAAACACTATGCAGATTATTTTTCTTAAAACATATTTACTTTAGACCGAATACAGTAAAATTTCTTAGTTCTTAATTTAAATACAAAATAATCAAATTTCTTCAAAAGATTAATAGGATTAAATATTTTTAATTCTTAGGTAATACTTCAGGTGATTTCTATAAATAAGTAATCTTATTTGTCACCTTTTATTTTGCCTATTTTCTTTTTTATCTCTTTTTTTTTAATTATTTTTTTATTTTTATGTTCAATTAGCTGGCATATAGTACATCATTAATTTTTGATGTAGTGTTCAATGACTCATTAGTTGCATATTAATACCCCATGCTCATCACCACACGTGCCCTCCTTAATACCCATCACCCAGTTACCCCATCCTCCCACCCCGCTCCCCTCTCTAACCTTGTTTGTTTCCTGAGGTCCAGAGTCTGTCCTGGTTTGTCTCCCTCTCTGATTTCTTCCCATTCAGTTTTTCCTCCTTTCCTCAGTGGTCCTCCATGTTATTCCTTATGTCCCACATATTAGTGAAACCATATGATAATTGTCTTTCTCTGCTTGACTTATTTCACTTAGTATAAGGGATCACCTCCAGGTCCATCCATGTTGATGCAAATAGTGGGTATTCATCCTTTCTGATGGCTGAATAATATTCCATTGTATTTAGGAACCACATTTTCTTTATCCATTCATCTGTTGAAGGGCATCTTAGCTCCTTCCACAGTTTGGCTATTATGGACATGGCTGCTATGAACATTGGGGTGCATGTGCCCCTTCTTTTCACTATGTCTGTATCTTTGTAGCAGTGCAATTGCTGGGTCATAGGGTAGTTCTATTTTTAACGTCTTGAGGAACCTCCATACTGTTTTGCAGAGTGGCTGTACCAAGCTGCATTCCCACCAATAGTGTAAGAGTGTTCCCCTTTCTCCACATCCTCGCCAACACTTGTTTCCTGTCTTGTTAATTTTTGCCATTCTAACTGGTGTAAAGTGGTATCTCTTTGCAGTTTTTATTTGTATTACCCCAATGACTACTGATGTTGAGCATGTTTTCATGTGTCTGTTTGCCATTTGTATGTCTTCCTTGCAGAAGTGTCTGTTCATGTCTTCTGCCCATTTATTGACTGCATTATTATATGTTTTTCAGGTTTGGAGTTTGAGAAGTTCTTTATAGATCTTGGATACCAGCCCTTAAATCCATAATGCCATTTGCAAATATCTTCTTCCATTCTGTGTTTTGCCTCTTAGTTTTGTTGACTGTTTCTTTTGCTATGCAAAAGTTTTTACCTTGATGAAGTCCCAAAAGTTCATTTTAGCTTTTGTTTCCCTTCCCTTTAGAGATGTATCTTGAAAGATCAGGTTGCTGTGGCCAAGGTCAAAGAGGTTACTGCCTATGTTCTCCTCTAGGATTTTGATGGATTCCTGTCTCACATCGAGGTCTTTCATCTATTTTCAGTTTATCTTTGTGTATGGTATAAGAGAATGGTCCAGTTTCATTCTTCTGCCTGTGGCTGTCCAATTTTCCCAGCACACATATTAAAGAGACTTTTTCCCATTGGATATTCCTTCCTGATTTGTTGAAGATTAGTTGGCCATAGAGTTGAGGATCCATTTCTGGGCTATCTATTCTGTTCCCACTGATCTATGTATCTGTTTTTGTGCCAATACATGCTGTCTTGATGATCACAGCTTTGTATAACTTGAAGTCAGGCATTGTGATGCCCCAGCTTTGGCTTTCTTTTTTCAACATTCTTCTGGTGATTCACGGTCTTTTCTGGATCTTTGTATTTTAGGACTGTTCGTTCCAGCTCTATGAAAAATGTCAATGGTATTTTGATTGGAATTGCACTGAAAGTGTAGATTGCTCTGGGCAGCATAGACATTTTCACAATATTTATTCTTCCAATCTATGAGCATGGAATGTTTTTCCATCTTTTTGTGTCTTCCTCAATTTCTTTCATAAGTGTTCTATAGTTGCTAGGGTATAGTTCCTCTACCTCTTTGGTTATGTTCATTCCTAGGCATCTTATGGCTTCTGGTGCTATTGCAAATGGAACTGATTCCTTAATTTCTCTTTCTTCAGTTACATTGTTAGTGTATAGAAATGCAACTGATTTCTGTGCATTGATTTTATATCCTGCCATGTTGCTGAATTGCTGTATGAGTTCTAGTAATTTGGGGGTCAAGTCTTTGGGTTTTCCACATAAAGTATCATGTCATCTGTGAAGAAAAAGAGTTTGAATTCTTCTTTACCAATTTGAATGCCTTTTATTTCTTTTTGTTGTCTGATTTCTGATGTGGGAATTTTAATACTATCTTGAACAAAAGTGGTGATAGTGGGCATCTCCACTGTGTTCCTGACCTTAAGGGAAAAGCTCTCAGTTTTTCCCCATTGAGAATGATATTCACTATGGGTTTTTTTTGGTAGATGGCTTTTATGATATTGAGGTATATTCCATCTATCCCTATGCTCTGAAGAGTTTTAATCAGGAAAGGATGCTGTATTTTGTCAAATGCTTTTCCTACATCAATTGAGAGGATCATGTCGTTCTTGTGTTTTCTTTTATTAATGTGTTCTATCATGTTGATTGATTTGTGAATGTTGAACCACCCCTGCATCCCAGTAACAAAGCCCACCTGGTCCTGATGGATAATCCTTTTAAAGTACTGTTGGATCCTATTGGCCAGGATCTTGTTCAGTATTTTGGCATCCACGTTGATCAGGAATATTGGTCTGTAATTCTTCTTTTTGATGGGATCTTTGCCTGGTTTGGGGATCAGGGTAATGCTGGCCTCAGAGAATGAGTTTGGAAGTTTTCCTTCTGTTTCTATTTTAGATTTCTATAACAATCTGATATGCCATATATTGTATACATATAAAACAGTCAAACAGTCCCACCAGAAAAGTTGAACAAATTAAAACACAAACATAATATGAGTATATTACACCATCAATTATTTAAAATAATCATAGAATATCCTAGTTTGTATTTCTTATATTGAGTACATTAAGTACAATTTCACTTGCTCATTGGCTATTTGCAGTTTTTTTCTCACATAAGAGACAGGTAGGTCTTTGACCTCTTTCCATTCATATGCTGTCTATTTACTTGTACAATGTCTTCATATTGTTAGCATCCTTCCACCTATACTTTAAATTCCTTCCACCTTGTTCCTCACATAAAGTTTATACTTTGAATATTGCTTTTCTCTTTTGTATATTCACTTTCATCCACTATAATGGATGAAATTAGCTTGAACACACATTCAACTTTCTCCTATAGCAGCTAAGAACTCTATCCAATCCCATTCTCCCTCCACTACTTCACTATTTCCTATTTCTATATTCTTCCAAGGCAATATTTTAGATGTAATTTTGCTTATTGTATCTGTTTTTTCATTTCCAATTAATTAACCAAGCCCAATTTCATTTTGCTCTTATCTCCATGAAAATATGACTCCACAGTATTTTGAGTGACCTTAGTAATATTACAGATATTTTTCAAAGCACATTAACATGACTTCTCAGTGGCAATCAAGATTGTTAGCCATGTCTTCCAGTTAGTTTTCCATAACATATTGCTTTCTAAATCCACTCCTATCTCTGCCTTCTCCTTTATTTTCTTTTTTCAAACTCATCTGACTATCCTTGAACCCTCATTTCAAGGTCTTCTACTCATTTTACTCTTCCTTTCAAATGTTTCCTTCATCTCTAGGAATTAGTGTTGCATATATGAAGATGAATCACATTATTAATCTTTAGCTTAGTCTTACTCTGAACTCCAGATTCATACCAGTTTAATATAGCACAGGCACCTATAACTCATGTGCTGATGAGTTGACCACCTCCACCCAAAATTTGCCTTCAAAGAAATGTACCACACTAACCCATCTTGACATTTTATAGAGGATAATATAACAAAAAGCATTTGCCTTTTTAAAAATAAGGGTATACTTACATAATCAATATCTAAAACATGGCTCTTATCCCAATCCACTACTCATGCAAATCTACTGAATATTATTTAAGTTATAATTCAATAAAAATCTACAAATCATTAAAGGGAATATATGTATCATCTCTATCTTTGGTAAAATTGTTCATTTCTTTTTCTCCTCTATTTTTTTATCTTAATTCTTTCTAAGTGTATTAAAGATTTCAGGCAAAGGTTTAATAAGTCATAGTGAATCTCTCAGACTTATTTATGAAGCATATTTATGAAATGTAAGTTATTATGATCTATTCCACTCAGAAATATTTAAAGAAAATATCAAAGACTACAGAACTTGTAACTATTACTTTTACTTATCACTTAAACTAAAAGAGAAAAGTACACATTATGATGAATACTGTTTCCACTTAGTAAGTTTAACATGTAAATAATTTATTGTAGCTGGAGATCTTGTTCCAGCCAAATGAGTAATCTACTTCTCTATCTAAAATTGTCATCTCTGACAATACACTATTGATTCATGGCTGTTTACTTAGAGGAAATGAACAAATAGAGAATGGTCAGAGCTAAAAAAATATTTGCCTTCTAGAATCACACATATGCTTAAATATATTAAAATAGAGATTCAGCTGGGAGAGCAAGTCATACTATTCACAAATTAACTCAATCTCCAAACAGCACCAGAAATCACAGATAAGTTTCAACAGGTACAGCAATACTCACAGGTCCAAATTAGTAGTTAAGGAACATTTTAAAGATATATTCATAGGTAATGAAGGCACTATCTCAGGTCACTACATTGGTAAGAGGAGGACTGATAAGAGGGAGTAGGGAGACCAGCCAGAGGAAGAATAGGGAGACTGCAAATGGGCAGAAATGAAAGACTAACATCTGCAGAGCACACACCATGCTCCAGGAATTATGTCATGTATTACTATGTAAATCATTTCTTATGATCCTTAACATCTTGCCGTCCTGAAAAGTGTTTTCTTTTGCTTGATCTGTCCAAGATATAGTACAATGTCCTCAGCACATAATTATTGCCAAATAAAAGGGTGAATGCCTAATATCTGTGTTTTTGTTTATTCGTTACTACACAATCCTAAATAAGACAGAACAGGACCTTCAAAACAAATAACAGAGCAAATATTCAGAGACACCAGTTGAAACACATGGGAATATACTACAACTTGGGGGAAAAGGGACTGGTTAGCATTGTCTGTTTATCAGGTACGCCTAACAGAAATAAAATTCTGCATACCGCAGCAGATACTTGTTTCAAACCAATCCTAATGTCTCTGGCAACAACACCCAGGCTTCTTCGTTTGCTTATTTGTTTGTCTTTAGGAATGGCCCTCCTTCTATTATCATGCAAAAAACTCTAAATCTTAATTATTTTATGTCAAGAGAGTGGTCATTCTCCCTGATCATAACTTTCAACTCTGGAAAGGCCCTTAATCTAATCTGTCAGTTAAACACAGAGAAGTATTTGCCTCAGTTTATAAGGAAAGAGAACTTTCATTCTCTTTCTCTGAGGAGAACTTTCATTTCTCTTTCTCTGGAAAGAGACACTCTATCTCTGGATGGTGTTGTGAAGAATATGAAATCTAGAGCTGCTTCAGCCATTTCGCTATCATGAAAGAAAAGCTTGAAGCCTGAGGGTAATGCTGATACAAAAGACAGAATAGAAAAACAGTGAAATCAGGCACTTAGTGATATTTTTAAAACAGCTGATCAATCTTGATCTGAACTTACTCCTACTTCTGACCTTTTCAGTTAATCCAGTATTTCCTTTCATCTTTTAACCAATTTATGTTGTATTTTCAGTCACTCTCAACATAAAGTGTCCCAACTTACACTGGTAGCAGATGGTATCATAGTATGGCTCAGGTGATAAAAAGTCTCCAAAACGGCCGTCAGGAAAGATATTTAATAAGCCCCAGTGCAGGAAGAGCTGAGATAAGGGCAGGAGGTATTATGGGGGAGAGTTTCTAATTACCATGAGTTTGAGTGACCTTGCAGGGAGGTCAATTGGTCCATGAGTGAAAAAGTCATAGGAGAAAATTAGGGAAGAAGTAACGTATTTTCACTTTATAAACAGGAAAACTTAATTTTTATAATTTGAGATAAAAATATTCATTATTGCATCCATACCTAACTAGTTTCTTATCTACTTTCCTTAGTTCTTTTTTAAAAATGTTTTATTTATTTATTTGAGAAAGAGAGAGAGAGAGTACAAGCAGTGGGGAGGGGCAGAAGGAGAGAGAGAAGCAGACCCCCCCCAGTGAGTGGGGAAGCCAATGCGGAGCTCAATCCCAGGACCCCAGGATCATGACCTGGGCCAGAAGCAGACAATTAAGTGACTGAGCCACCCAGGTGCTCCTCATATCTTTAGTTCTTGAGTAGGAAAGAAAAAAAGTAAAACATGAGTAGTAAAGGAAAACTCATAGAAATGGGTTATAGTTTCTATAACAAAGTTTAACCCCAAATATATACTGCATTCATATATATCAAATATAGATATAAAAATGCAAAATACCAATAATAAAAAATTCAGATTAAACAAATAATATACAAAGATCTATGTAGAATATAATCATAGTGGGGCTATTTATAAAATAATAAAATGATCAAATGATTATTATATATTGAGTATCGATGCTAATTGGTTATATAAATGAGGATAGAATAGTTAATATACAAGGATATCCACACTGTCCTTACTGCATAAAGTAAGTTCTAGAACAGTTTTTATAATATGATTCCAAATGGGGATGATGGGGGATGAGAAAGGGAAGGGGATAAAGTTTTTAAAGGAATTCTGAAAGAATAATAATTACCAGTATCTGTTTTGATATTTGGGGGTGGATGAAGGGAGAACATGTATGATTCTTAAAATAAGAAAACAAAAGAATAAAAAGCTATTTCCATTAAAAAAATAATATAGCTAACTAAACATCCCACCTAAACTTACAGAGTTGCCAAAAGTCATATATAATTATGTAATACATAGTGATTTCTCCTATAATTAGAAGCTGTCATTATTATCATTAATTCCTTCACTCTAACCAAACCAAGCATAACTTTATGCTTTATATAATACATAGCACACTACTGTTGACAAATCCATATTGCCGATAACCAATATTCTAACTATACGACCTTTCAAAATACAAGAAAGAGCAATAAAATATTTATGTGATCAAGTCATGTAGAATGATACGATCGAGATATAGCATAGCAGAATTTTACTCAACTCTCCAAATAACTTAAAAGTAGAAAAAAGAAAATTACATGTGTGTGTATAACCGTAGTAAGAAAATATGTTTTTCACACATAAATCTCATTTCAGTTGCAGCTGGTAGTTTTGACATTGCACATTTGAAATTGATACCTCCTTTCCATTTGTATAACACTCTCTAACCTAAATCTCCAATATATAGAATCTGTATTGTCCAGGTGACAAAGGTCACAGTTACCAAGCAGATATGTTTATACAAAACGCTTGTCGCTATAAATAGTAAGGAATTCTGAAATGTTGATGATACAAATATTTTAAGTGCACACCTGTGCTTAAATATTCTTCTTTGAATGGAAATAAGTATTTATTTAGGCAGTGGAGCAAGTCTGAGGCCAAAAATTGCAGGACTGTGAGCACATTGCTGTGGACACGTCCAAAGGGTTTAAATTTTTTGACAAGGGTAAGTCTGTGCTTCACCGATAGATGGTTAGGGGGAAGTAAAATGGCGATTCATGCACAGGCTCTTTATAGAGACATGCATCTTGAACATCTCCATAGGGACATTTAGCTATGATTCAACTTCACTGGCCTGTATCTTGGAATTTTTATATACTTTCCATTTTCCCCCATTTTTCAACATTGTTTTCTTACATCTTTATAGAATATACAATTTTATCACCCAGCTGCAGCTTGCCTTTTTTTTTTTTAAGTATTTCCAATTGCTTTGATTTTCGCTGGTTGTTTTAAATTACTCCTTTCCCCAACTTCAACTGGCTCACTGTACCTTTTATCTTTAGTCTCTCTATTTCCACCTGATTTTCTTTATCTTTACCTAACATATATTGTTTATAAGGCATAAAGAAAAACCAATAAAGAAAACAAAATAAAGAAAACACCTCTAATTGTCTTCAATTTTACATGAAAACAATTTTTATCATTTTTATTTTTAATCTTCTAGTTTAACCTTTCTACTTTATGGCTTCTTCTTTTAGGTTTTTAATTTAATACCTCCCATCTTTATTTTTTATTATGTTATGTTAGTCACCATACAGTACATTATTAGCTTTTGATATAGTGTTCCATGATTCATTGTTTGTGTATAACACCAATAACACTTTATTTCTTAAAATTTTTCCTTGATTGAACTTGAAACATATTTTATGTTTTTGTCACCACATATTATTTTTAAATTTTAAACCTCTAAATTTTACTATATCACTTTCATTTTAAAAATTCCCTTCATTCCTTGTCACAAAACTATTCTTATTTTAGGATTTATTTTTCATTTTTTAAGAGATTTTATTTATTTATTTGAGAAGGAGCACACGAGGGAGAGACAGCACAAGGAGAGGTGGAAGGGTGGAAAGAGAGAGAGACCAGACTCCCCCTGAGCAGGGAGCACAATGTGCGATTCTATTCCAGGACACTGGGATCATGACCTGAGCTGAAGGCAGACACTTAACTGTCTGAGCCACCCAGACATCCCTAGGATCTATCTTTAAAAATAGCACTAAACTATGGGGAAATTTCCTCCAAATAAGGGAATTTAGAGACTTTGTCCCTCAGCTTTACCTGCAGTATTCTTATGGTATCCATAAATGGGTCCTCAGACTTTTCACAAAAGGCTTCCCCAAAAAGAAAAAGCCAATTTCACATCAGAATATTTAGGTGACATTATGGTATGAACTAGACCTGTGGAGAATAAACAATGATAAGGACGAATGGGAATGGTGGCTTCACCATCAAACATTCTTCCAAAGTTTTAAATACATTTTAAGGTAATATGTCAACATGACATTTCTTATGTGTTCAATGAAGAGACCTAAAGGAACCATCATGAAAATAAGATGGTGATGAACATAGAGAAGGTAGTCAAAGAGCAAAACCCCAACCATCTTCTTTTTGAGAGAATTAACACTGAAATCTCTTCACCCATTGCCTAACTAGCATTCTCAACAAGGGCAATATTGTCCCTCAGCAAGAGGCAAAAACTGCTTCATGGGGGAGGGTGAAAAAATATTAGATATTAAAATGGCTTATGGAGCTTTAAAGGGCCTGAGTATATAAACAGACACACAGTGTGTCTGTACCATTAAAATTTAATAAGGCACAGGGTGCAATTAGGGAAAAAATATCTAAAGTGGAGAAATCGGCTAACTCATATCTCTGTCAGAAGAATCTTTAAAAATCCTCCATATCTAGTACAGGTGCCCTGGCCAGAAAACCTGCAAACTCTCCTTTTTTAAGATATTCACTCATTTTTTCATTTACACTTCTAACAACTAGGTTTCAAGTGACATCTATATGTCACAAACTATATACTGTGCAGTAGGATTTTATGGTAAAGAAAGCCTGCAACTTTTCCCAAGAAACTGATAACCAGAAGGAGATTCAGATACTCAGATATATAAGTGGGTAACTATGATATAAACTTTGATTTAAAAAAAAAAAATGACTACTGCTTGTGGGATCCCATGGGAAGGGCAAAGTAATCTAAATTTGTTAGGTCACGTAAGGCTTCTTGAAGGACATGGTACTATGAATACAAGTGCTTTAGGCAGTTGAAGCTGATTATCCAACACTTGAAATCAAGAAAAACAATGCTATTTCAGGAAATGAATGTAATTAATTAAAATCAGTATGGTTGGTAGGGTAGAAAACATTAAAAAATGGTCCAAAAAGTCCATCTCTCAGTGTGTGCACATGCCACTCCATCTATCAAAAGGAATCTATTTCCCACCCCTTGAATCTTGGCTAGCCTGTGATTCACCAATAGAATCTAACAAAAATCACTCTGGGACTTAGAGGCCCAGGGCTCACATACTAAGAGAAGCACTAACTTCTGTTTCCTAAGTTTGAGAAGCCAGCTATCATACTAAAAGGCAATCCAGGAAATCTTGCTGAGGGATGGGGGTCGCATGAAGAAATTCTGTAGAATGAAAGAGAAGAAGAGAAGAGGAGGAGGGATAATAGGAAACTGAGACACCAAACATGTCAGCTGGAAATTTACATTCACCTGCTGAGTACAGCTGAGTGAGTGACATCAGCTGAACCACGAAAAAAAAACCGAATAGCTGAGCCCAATCAACATATAGAATCTAATTTTTTGGCTTCGGCCACTGCAATATGAAGAGGTCCAGCTGTTGAAACATCTGGAGTATATAGTATGTAGGGAGAAAGAGTTGAAGAGGTAAGCAGGAACTAGATATGTAAAGGTCTTAGGAGTTTCGCTTAAGAGTTTAAATTTTCTTTGCTGTGGACAATGGGCACTCTTTGAAAGTCATTCAGAATGGAATGATGTAACCAAAATCAAATTAGACAGGCTAGCTGGGATCTTCCCCAGACTGGAGAAATCAGGTTTGTCAACTTTAGGGCAGGTAGCTCCTAATGGGAAATGATTTTTTAATAAGAGCTAATCTATAACTTAAGGACAAAGGCTGAATTTCCCACTCAATGTCTTCTTTTCCTGAAATTATAAAGGTGAGAATGCAAAGGTGGTGGAACTTTTCTTTTTTTTTTTTTAAATGGGTGACTGCTAAAAACATCAAGTCAAAGTTATGGTCTATCTATAGAAAATGGTCGGTATCACTTGATGTAGATTTTGTATAATTATAAGATAATAGAAAACACATATTGTTCTCTGTCCCTGGTTCCTGGCACAAAGCTCCTAAAACCCTTGGAAATTCCTACATTGTAAGAATACTAGGAGCAGGGGTGCCTGGGTGGCTCAGTGGGTTAAAGCCTCTGCCTTCGGCTCAGGTCATGATCCCAGGGTCCTAGGATTGGGTCCTGGAATCAAGCCCTGCATCACAACCAGCTCTCTGCTCAGCAGGGAGCCTGCTTCCTCCTCTCTCTCTCTCTGCCTGCCTCTCTGCCTACTTGTAGTCTGTCAAATAAATAAATAAAGTCTTTAAAAAAAAAAAAAGCTTCTTTAAAAAGAAAAATACTAGGAGCATCTTTTGTTTTAATATTTGGTCTTTGACCCCAGTTCCTGACACAAGGAACACATGTTCCTGGGTGATAGCAGTCTTTCATTCTAATTAGGCAACTCTGGGTTCCTGAATGGCTCCTGGGTGAGGGCTGGTCATCAGAAAGGCCAACACATAATTAGAAGCTTAGGATGTTGAGCCCTACCCCCATTCTCTTGAGAAGCAAGAGAGGCTAAAAATGGGGTTAATGATGAGTCATGCCAACATGATGAAACCCTCATAAAATCCTAAAAGTTTAGGGTTCAGAGAGCTCCCAGGTTGGTGAACACCTCCCCATGCTGGGAAGGTGATGGACCCTAAGTCCATGGGGACAGAATCTTTTTCCAGGACCTTCCCAGACCTGGCCCTATGTATCTCTTCATCTGGATGTTTATTTGTATTCTTTATCATATCCTTTAATAAACTGGTAAATACTAGTTTTTCCCTGAGTTCTGTAAGCCATTCTAGCAAATAAACCAAATGTCAGCCAAAGTACAGACAAACAATTTGGGCTTGTGATTGGTGTCAGAAGTGGGGAATGGGGTAGGTGTGGGGGCCTGAGAAAAATAGTCTTGTAGGACTGAAAACCTGCCCTATGGAATCTATCTCCGAGTACACAGTGTCAGAATTGAGTTGAAGTAGGACAACCATCTGGTGTTATAGAGAATTGCCTGGTGTGGGGAAAAACTTCCACAGAACTTCTAGACAGAACTGCCAGAAATGAAGTGTTCTTTGTTAAGATAGAGGAGACACAAGGGAATAAACACAGCAGGAAAGAAATACATGGTAGAAAGAACTGGATTTCTTCCCACATAAAAAGGAAAAACTGAATTTTTCTTAAAAAACAAAAAACTGTCATTCCAACTTTTACTTTTTTAAAATGTTTTTTAACTATTTTATTTTATTTTACTAATTACTGTATAAATGTATATTTTAACTCCTTTAAATAATTTTTGACAATACAGAGTATAAGTAAAGGTATGCTTTTATTCCACTAGATTTGGGTAAGATGATATGTCTTAATTCCTTTAACTACTGAGGTAAAATAATCTAAAAAAAAATTTCTTTTTAAGTCAAGCCTTATATTACTAAATTCCTCAATAAACCCAGAAAATTGCCATCTTGAAATATAGAGTATACCTTACCAAAAATTACAAAATTTGTTCTACCTACCTTCAATAATTTCCTAATAGAAGTGATATAATTTAGCCACTCTTCTTAGATCTTTAAGCTTTTTATTATTAAGTAACATTTAGAATTTATAATGTCATGAGTTATTTACAAATATTAATTCCCTTAAACATCATAACAGCCATGGGAATAGGGTATTATAATAATAATAATACTCTTTTTTTTTAGATTAGAAATAAACAGAGGTTAAATAATTTGTCCAATATCACAGGGCTACTGCAAAGAAATAGAAATAAATAGGTTAAGTAACTTGCTCAAGATCACAGGTTCAGTATGTACTAGAACCACAATCTGAACACAGGCCAGCAATCACTAGCCTTTGTATTCTTAACCACTAACCTGTAGTGCTTCCCTAAGTTTATACTTTTTAACAACAATAAAAGTTTCACATAAATTGTGAATACAGATGAAACAAACACACAGCAACAATGAAGAGTAAGGTACCAAACATTCTGACGTCTCAGATTCCTCCACTGTAAAACAGGTAAGTAACAAGTGCTATATCAAGGAATTTTAATGTGGATCAATTGAGACAATATGTGAGAAGCCTTTAATACTGTGATTGGCTCCACTTCTCAGTCGATGTTCACCATGATTATTGTTGTATGGGCAGCATCCAAGATTTAAGAACAAATGTTAGCTGATCTACAGTAAAGAGAAACTAGTTCATAAAGCATTATTTTATTTAACCTATTATTTTGAAGTTTAGACTTTGAGCTAAATGACTTTGCAGTAAGGTAATCAATAAAAAAAAATTATTTACTGTGGCTCTTTGTATAAAAGGTAAAACTTTTGAAATGTAAAAAAAAATTTAGTTATTGCATACTACTCCATGCTAGAAGTCATTATTTAAATGAGAAGTCACTTTAGAAATATCCAGCTGAACAAAAATAAATTCATGTAATTCTTAAATCACTTGTAGCTTAAGATTTCACTTCATTTGGACGAAACCAGTCCCTAAATCTGTGAGTTAACAATTTTCATCATTTTTCTCCTGTTGGTTTCCTTTTAAAAAGAAAAATAGCTAAAGCTCAAGATGTCTAGCAATAAAAATTGACATCAATAATATTAGTTTCCTAGAATAACAAGAATTTAATATAATCAATCGTCTACTTTAAATACCTACTAAAATAATACAAATAAATGTATATTTTCTACCAAGCACAAAAGGAAAAAAATATTCTATTTTATATACTAGACAACTGGATTTAAATGACTGCTGTATACTCTTCCTAAAAGAAAAAGTCTCAAAATTACCCCCAAGAAATTGTGATATAGTCATTTATCAATCATTTCTCCCACCTAAATATATACAGAACATTTGGCTTCTTCTGGAGAATTGCTGGTATTATTATGGTAGTTCCTAACAATATTTTAAATAAAAGAATATTAGGAAGAAGAGATGGAAAATTTTAGAAATAGATATAATTTTTTGTTTCACCAAGGCTTATGTTGGTTGTTTGCATTTCCTTAAGGATAAATGTAAAGAAAATGCAGATAAGTTCTTTCTACTCCTAGAACACAACTTCTCATGCAGTTGATATTATCAGTTCAAGAAATGTTCAACATTATTAGTAAATCAAGGTAAGTATTATCCAACTTATCACCAATTTGTTAGACCCCTTGAGAAATCTTTGATATGAATCTGGTTTAACATAATAAAATAAAATGATAAAACCTACACAGTAGCAGTGTCAGTTGCAAGAACTGTCTCAGACACCACGAGTTTGAAAGATTTTATCTAGAACTTCATATTGAGATCAGAAATTTACAGTTACTGTTTCCCTATGGAAAAGGTCTCTCTCTCCCCTCCTCCTGTAGAATTACCCTGTATTTATATAGAAAAAGCCTTCATTCTATATCATAAATCATATTTCTCATTATGCTTGACACACACTGTTCAAATATACCTCTTCCAACCCTACCCTACCCCACCATACTTTCCAGACATTACTCTGATGTGATCGGGAACCAGTGCTGTTTGGAAACTAGAAGGCCCAAATCCTTACTCAGGCAATCAGCACCTTCTGGAGAAAAAAATGTTCAGAAAGAACACTCAGAGTAAATTCAAGCTATTTGATCTCTATTCCCACATGTGACAGCTGGACTCCTTTGCCCTTCTCCCTGCAAGGCTGCCCTAATGCCTAAAATAACAACAATCCTCTTCCAACCACTTATTCCAGGCTCACTGTCAATAATTAGGTCTCTAGGTCTTATTGCTGTAATGATAAATAGAAACAGGGAAATAAATCAATCTGTCTCTCTCTTTCATCATTTCATTCCCAATGTTTAGAACAGAGTCTGATACATGGTAGAAATTTGGTATCTAATTATTGAACAAATGAAGAAAATCAAGTGGGAAGGGTGTGCTTGTCCCAACTGAAAACAATTTATTTTCCTTTCACATATAGCTCTTAAGTTTCAGCAATCTGACCCAATCATGTCCTGTGCCTTGTTCAAATCAATTCTCCTCCTCCTCAGTAATGATCTCATTGGAAAAGAAATGAGATTTTAACTGTATTTTTACTATCCCTTACCCCATATCTAAGACATTCATATGTTGGGGATACCCAAAATGCCTAATGTTCCTTCTCATGTATTCTTTATCAGTTGAAAAGTCCTCAGTACATGGAATCATTTAAGAATAGGCAACAGAGGGCACCTGGGTGGCTCAGTCCATTAAGCCTCTGCCTTAGGCACAGGTCATGATCCCAGAGTCCCTGAATGGAGTCCTATGTTGTGCTCCCTGCTTAGTGGAGAGTCTACTTCTCCCTCTGACCCTCCTCTCTCCCATGCTTCCTCTCTCTCTCTTTTTTTCTCTCTCTCTCTCAAATAAATATATTTTCTTAAAGAATAAGCAATTATTTTCTAAATTTGTACTTGTTCAATTTTTCACAAAACCATTCTTTAGATTTTTCAGGAATATCCTCACTCCTCAAATGGAGATAAGTATGGAAATTCAGGTTGGACAGCTAATGAATAGATCTGGGAGATGACTGAGTGAAAGCACAGGTTCTGGGTCACTAAGGTCAGGGTTAAAAGTTACTCAGCTGTCAGATTTCTGAAGCAAATCAAGAAGGCCAAGTATGTAAGGGAAAAGCAGAGGAGTCAAGAATCCAGTGAGTGTATTAGGAATATTTCTAAAAAATCAGATGTTTAGGAACTGGGAGAAGAAAATACAAATGAGGATGGCCAGGAGACAAACACGCAAGAGCAAGGTAACCAGTGTCAGGCAAATAAAGCAGGCTGTATTAAAGGGAGCATCTTTTGTATCTCCCACAAAATGTGAGAGAACTGAGCTGTAAGTGCATGACCAAAGTCACTCTAGGAACTGTTTATAGCCTCCCTGTTGGCACAGAGGATGACTGTTAAGTAGGAAACTTAGATCACAGGCATTCACAGAAACCACTGGACAGTCAAGTGAAATTGAATTTAAAGGATAAGGTGACACCAGGTAATACCTAGATTATAAGTGGATACTATATTTTTAAAAGTTGGCTAGAGAATTATGACTGCACACAATATTTTCACTCAAATCCATGCACTCATTCCTTCGACACATACTATGTAAGTCCTATATGTCAGGTGCTATTCATAATGAGACACGATCTATGTCGTCAAGATCCTTGATGAGAGGTTGGGAGAAATAGACACATCATGGGATTCAACAGGACATATGTGCTCTTATATCATGTATTTAGTACCAAGAAAACAGAAAGGAGGTTTGGTTTATAGATAGGAATTTTTTTAGGTTGCTTGAGTATTCGCAAAGAGTGAAAAGGAGGTGCATATATTCCAGCCAAAGGAATATTTGCCAAGATATGAACATGTGAAAAGACTTCACCAAATCTAGAATATAGTGTTATAGAGGCAATGGGGTACAACAGAGCTAGAAAAATAGGCTGGAGCTAGACTGGAAAGAGATTTTAAAGCAGAAATTTAAAAAGTCATTTTTAGAAAGATTACTATAATGGTAGTAGAGGAGATAAGTTCTATTTGGAGGGACAATTGGAGGAAGAAAGACTAGTAGGAAGCTATTAGGGGAGCTTAGTGACAGATGATGGACTTTGAAATAAATGGCTGCTCAATTCATTTTGGATATAGAATACACAGTCTTAAGTGATTGACTGAATATAGTAGTAAGTGGTAAAAAAGACTTAAGATTCACAGATCATCTTAGGTAATTACATGGATGATAATGTCACTAACCAAAATGGAAGAAAGAAGAAGGTGAGGGTGGAAGGGAAGAGGATGGTAAAAAAAGGAAATTGGCTTTGAGACCTCCTAAATTTGAGGTGCTTACACAAGATGCAAGTTGGAATGTCCTATTTTATGAGGTACTCTCAGTTAACAGTCATTGCCTTGAGATAATGTCAGTAGTTTTAAGTTGAAGTTGAATTCTGGGCATAAAGATTGTTAAATATGTTGGGTGCATGAATTTGATAAAAAGTTCCATTATTTACTCTTAGGTTGCGAAAACCATTGATAAGAATAAAGCAGTATTATAAAATGAATATGACAATATCAACCTAGTCATTGTCATATAAAAATTGCTGAAATTGTTTAAGATTTAAAGCCTGGGTGGCTCAGTGGGTTAAGCCTCTGCCTTCGGCTCAGGTCATGATCTCAGGGTTCTGGGATCGAGCCCCACATCGGGCTCTCTGCTCAGTGGGGAGCCTGCTTCCCCCTTTCTCTCTGCCTGCCTCTCTGCCTACTTGTGCTCTCTCTCTCTCTGCCAAATAAATAAATAAAATATTAAAAAAATAAATAATCCCATCAGCACAAGCACAATGTTCACAACCCATTCATCATATAACTGTAAATAGCAAGAAAAAATAAATTATTAGATACCGTTCCACATGTATCAACTTTTAAAAAGGTCTTGGCAAGTGTAAGTGAGGCACCCCACCAAGTAATAACAGAAATCTCTGGAACCACTGATTAATCATACTTCATCAAGTCTTGTCACCTCTAATTACTTAAACTGAATTATGAGTATATGTGTGAATATAATGTGGTTTGAAATACTAAATAAAATCCTAAATAAAACAAACATGTATATTGGTACTTGTTCTAAACTATCTTCCCTGACATTCTACATTACAAAGATTAATCTTTGTTTTTAACTTTCATTTCCCTTTCTATCACACGCTCGGTTATAGGCAATACCAGTATGTAGCTAAGCAAGAAAGTGGAGTGAGACATGGTTTCCATATTTACTGGAATATTATCACTACAAAGTCATTTCATGGAATTTGACTTGACTTATCATAATAATATATTCCAGAAACAGTTTTATGTGAAAAGTAAATGACTTGTTTGGTCCAAAAACTGAAACCTGGATGTCCTAAGGGAGACAAGAATAGTTTTGTTTTTACCAATGTTAATAGGTGGGATTGTTATACATTGTTGGCACTACAAATAATTGCTATATATAATTATATTATGTCCAACAATGCCTTCTTGTAAGTAACTGTGGTTATTACTATGGGTCTAGATAATTAAAACAGAATGAAAAACTGTGATAGCCCCAGAAGGGCAACTGTCTTCTCTGAGTGTATGAAACACCAGAATTGAAAATGCTTTGTGCATCATCTGTGACCAATGAGAAGACCTTTCCATAATTTTAGCTGTAAGTTGACCCAAAAAACAAATCAGAATGCCTTCTGGAAGATGACAGCTGCTCAAGAAACCCAAAGTGTCTAAACAAAGTTGGACTTTAAACCTAAAGACAGATACATGCAAGGGCACTAAAGACAATCTGAAATAAATTGAAAATCTAATCTCCTAATTAGATGATATATTTATTCATGAAACACATCCAAGAAGATAAATACGTCATTAAAATGCATGTTTACATTTACTGTAAATTCATGTACCTCTTCCTTCTTAAAAGGTAATGGCATAAATATTATCATTATTTAATGGAAGTTAACCAAATGCCTTATTATGTTGATAGTAAACTATAAAACCAACAGAATATATCTTCATAGTATAAAAAGTGTTTTAAATTATTCTGTACACTACTTATAAGTAATGGTTACACACATTTTTATCTGTATATAATTATTATCCTCTTAAGGAGAATTTGCTTGAAGCTTCAAGAAACTGCAAGTTCTTTGCCTGTTTGGAGAATACAAACATCATACCAATTATAGTACCATTTAAATTTATTTTAAATATATGTTATAAAATACCAGTTAAATTTATAGTTATAAAAATAATTAAATATTTAATTTGAAAACTCATGTTTTAAAATATAACTAGCAGTTTCTTATAAGCCCATATAATTTATAGCCAAATCAATAAGAGAAATTGAGCTTTATATTGACCTATATTTTAAAATTACACTTTTAAATGTCTCCTTTTTTGATTAGAAGTTATTTAGTCCTTTATTTCTGGTGTCTGCTTCCATGGAAGGGCATGGAATAGTACTAACATAAGCCTAACCACTTGCCAGATGGTACACACAGTTGTGATTGCATTCACAGTACACTCTAAGAGGTCTCATCCAAATCTAAGCCTACTTGCAAGTTTAATAGTCATACCAAACATAAAATGCCCAGCTCCAGATTCCAAAGCTTCCCTTCCCTTAGCTTTTCCCTTAAAAATTAATGGCCGTTGTATCCTCATTGGCTCTGACCAAAAATCTTGGACTCATCTCTAAATCCCCTCTCTCATACTACACCCAGCCTATCAGAAAATCCTGTTGCTTTCTCATAAAAAAAAGAAATAAAAATCTTACCATTTAGCCTCTATGCCATTGTCATCCTAGCCCAGAAAATCTTCATAACTCTATTCAATAAATGAAATAGTATCTTTTTTTTTTAAGATTTTATTTATTTATTTGACAGACAGAGATCACAAGTAGGCAGAGAAGCAGGCAGAGAGAGAGGAGGAAGCAGGCTCCCTGCTGAGTAGAGAGCCCTATGCTCACAAGTAGGCAGAGAAGCAGGCAGAGAGAGAGAAGGAAGCAGGCTCCCTGCTGAGTAGAGAGCCCTATGCGGGGATCGATCCCAGGACCCTGGGATCATGACCTGAGCCGAAGGCAGAGGCTTTAACCCACTGAGCCACCAAGGCACCCCTAAATGAAATAGTTCCTAACCAGTCTGTCAGCTTCTATCTACCCTTAGCCCCTATGGCAGTCTAATTTATACATAGCAGTCATAGTGATCTTGTTATGTAAATTAAATCAGGCAATTCTTCTCAAAATCCTCTAACAGTTTTCCAGCATTCTCAGAATAAAATTCAATATTCTCTTCACTACCATCTAGAAGGCCCTTAAGTCAAACCTTTTTTGGCCCCCAAGTACCTAACTTCATTTTCTCCTCCCCCTTTCTAAGCTTTCCTATTCTGTTTATTCTAATCTCCTTGCTGGAACATTTTGGACATGTTCTCATCTTAAGGGCTTTGCATTTGCTGTTCCCCTAACTCTAATTTCCATCCTTAGTTCTCTGTATTTCTCACTTCCTCACTTACTTCAGGTTTCCATTATATGTCACCTTCTCAGAACAACCTTGGCTTCTCTCTTAAACCTGATTTAAAACCACCTTGCACTCCATTTCCCCGGGTTCTGCTTTATGTTTTTCTCCAGCGCTTATGGCCATCAAACATACTGTAGCATAGATGTGTTCATTATTGGTTTGTTACCTGTTTCTTACAACAGATATAAGCTCCCTGGGGACAGATTTGTGTGTATTTAGTTAATAGCCCACAATAGTGCCTGACAAATGCTCAATAATTTTCCTTGAATGAATAAATATGAAAGAACGATCTGCCTTTTTAAATTTTATTTCATTCCTCTTACATAGCCTAACTCATCTGTTTTCACAGAAATATAGTGCATTGGTTAAGGCAATTAAAGCAGTACTGCAGACAAAGCTAGATGAAGGTCGGGAACTCACCAGGCAACAAATGAATCAAGAACACATGTTCCTTCTAGCATGTGACTCATCACTTTCAAAGTCCTTTGATTCCAGGTAGGGAAATGAGGATGGAGACAGCATAATACCAGTGGAAGCTGTAGGGTTTGGATCTGGAAGTGGTGTACACTGGCTTTGGTCAGAATTGGTATCACATAGCTTAGCTTAGTTCAGAAGGCTGGGAGATATAATCTTCCAATGGGCCCACGGAAGAGAAAACTGGGGTGGTGAGCATCTAGCCAGTCTCTGCCACAGATAAACTAGAAAAGCACTGACATTTCATATTCTTTTTTTTTTTTTTACTTTTATAAAATACTTTAAAATTAATGCTACATGGCATGCCTCTGGAGAACTATGATGAAAAGAGAGTAGAATGACAGGATTGAGCATGACTGGAGGAATGAAGAGAGAAGTATTAGTTACATTTTTTAAGAACTGTCTCTCTGAGTAGGTGATATTTGAGTTGAGATATTAGACAGGAAAATGTCAGATGCAAAAATGAGAGATGTAACAACACAAGTAGAGGGAAGAACTAGTAGTATACAGCGCCGGGGCAGGAGCAATATGGCATGTTTGCAGAATAGTGAGAAGACTGAGGAAGCAGAGGGTACTGGGTAGGGAATGTGAGAGAGTGTGCCAGAGATAGGCAGGAGAAACTTGCAAAGCCTGGTATGCCACAGGATGAAGTTTGGATTTTATTTTAAAATAAGAGGAAGACATTATTGTGTTTAAAGAAGGGAATCCTGTAGTCTGATTTTTATATATATATATATATATATATATATATTTTTTTTTTTTTTTTTTTTTTTTTTTGTCAGAGAGAGAGAGGGAGAAAGCAAGCACAGGTAGACAGAGTGGTAGGCAGAGGCAGAGGGAGAAGCAGGCTCCCTGCCAAGCAAGGAGCCCGATGCGGGACTCGATCCCAGGACGCCGGGATCATGACCTGAGCCGAAGGCAGCCGCTTAACCAACTGAGCCACCCAGGCGTCCCCTGATTTATATTTTTAAAAGATCTGTTTGGTTATTGTGAAGTGAGTGAATTATTATAGGGTAAGGTCGAGCAAATTAGTCGGCTTTTGCAATAGTGTGAGAGATAGGGAAAATATGTAAATGTATTCTGGAGGAAGGGCCTATCAGACTTACTGGTAGATTTAATGGTGGCAAATGCCCGGTGGGAGAATGAGCAATCCCAATGACTCCTAGGACTTTAGCTTGAGTAAATTCACAGAAGTTCACATTTTGCTTTTACAAAAATGAGATTAGAAGACCAGGTTTTCTGGCAGGAAAAAAAAGAGAGAGAGAGAGAGAGAATTCTTTCTGGGCATGACAATTTGGAGAAATTTATTAGATGCCCAAGTTCAGGGGGAAAGTCAATAGTAGAGATATCACCATGAGGATGATCACCATATGGGGAAGTATTTATAGCCTGAGTATGGGAGAAGCCACCTGGGGAAGTGCAGCAGCTAGAAGAAGAAGCTGTAGGGGTGAGCCAGGAAGGAGAGGAGGGAGGCAGAATCCATCAGTCAGAAGTCTGGCAGAAGAGGAAGAGCCCCGTGAAGATGCTGAGCAGGACAGCTTGGGAGTCAGCAGGGCCAGACAAATAATGGGGTCAGGAGAAGAAAAGTAGGTGTGGTAGGTTGATTTGACTGAACCTGAGAGTTAAGAAAAAAAAGTTAAGTGGCACTAGTGGTGGGCACTGAAAGAGCAAATGACTGACAAAAGTAGTTTCAGGGCAGAGGAAAGAAAGGAAACTCCAGAAACTCCACTGGAGGAAAGAACAGAAAGAACAAGTAGAGGATGTTAGTTCCTTCATCACTGCTGCCAACCTTTTTGGTGAAAATGAGCAGAGCAGTTTCTGAGGAAACAGCATAGGTGTGGTGGAGGCTTGTCTGGCTAAAAGAAAAAAAGTGTTTTTAACTAATGGAAGGTACTAAAGGACATTTTCTATGCTGAAAGGAAGCATCCTTTGAAAGTAGGAAAAAGATATCTACCTAAATCAGAAGTTAAAAACTCTCTTTAAACTAATCTGATTTAAAATCCTTCCCGTTCTTCAGCCTGTGGAATTGCACTCTATAGAAATGCAAATTAGGTAAGACATTAAAAAATTTTAATTATCTGGAATTTAATATGCATTTATTTTATTTTGACCTTGTTAGAAAAACAGTAAAAATACATTTTTAATAAATCTGGTTTTCCAAAGAAAGAACATATAATTAATCTGCATATAAATACAATCTAATTAATTATTTTAATATTTAAGTTTAAAGCAATTATCAAGGGAGAAAAAGGATACTGGCCCAACTCATACCTAATTTAGTTGTATGTTACTGGCAAACTTGTATGCCTGATTGTAAAAATAGATACTATTTCCTCAGTTTCCTCAGTATTTTTCTTTAAAATAATTTCATGGCTTCTTTACTCTTTAGGAGTTTGCTTTTGAGTAAACCAAACCTGATACAAATTCTTTCTCCATGACTCTCAAAATCTCTAAGGGTTGTGTGTGTGTGTGAGAGAGAGAGAGAGAGAGAAAGAAAGAAAGAACGAGAATTTGGAAAATAATAAATGCCTTACAGAAATACAAAAGTTAAAGATAGCATGTATAAACCAGCTGAATTCTAGCAATTATAGATGCTTACGCTTAAATTATAGATGTTATTACGATACCCTTATCATCATCATCATCACCATTGTTATTTTGATCAAGAAATCTATACACCACAAAGGAAGAATTTCTGTTGATGGTAATTGACAAAAACAAATAAATAGTTACTTGTAAAACAAAAGCTTTTTCTTTATTCCTTAAAGAAATATATCAAGGAGACAATAAACATTTTATTACAGAACCATATAGTACCAGAATTTTTGCATGTACGTGGGGGTAGGGCATGAATGATTTGGTTTTGAAAGTAATAGAAAATATGAAATTATTTGAGCAATACTAAAAGTTTATAACTGAATTTTATATTATGGCTAGTTAATGGTTGGTAGTCTAGAATGACAGTATAAAGATAGAAGAATAAAAAGGTGGGAATAGAAGCAAGTATGTGACGATGAAGGAATGGTGGTATAAGGAAGTAGCAACTGAGACAAACTGGAAATGAAGGCAGGCAAGAAAAGGCTCAGGTTAAAAAAAAAAAAAAACCACATGAAAAGGCTCAGGTAAATGAGTTGTCCCAAAGTCACAGCTTAATCTTCTTTTGAGGTAAGTTACTCTAGAAGACTGGTGATTATTCTTTCTACTAGTGATTGATTTTTCTCTTCTTTACTGCCCAGCTTATAATGTTAGTCTTCTCTCCTAATGGCCTAACTAGTGAAGACTGTGGCAGAGAAATTATTTCCTGGGTTGCAGTAGTAGTTACCAGGGCAGCTGTCTTTCCAAAGGCTGGAAATAAAGCTGAAATTCAGATTTTGTCTTTTACTAAAAGTTAAATATTTCCCTCCTTATCGTCTCTTCATTTTCATTTAATAGAAGTTTTTCCCTTAACCTCCACTTAATGGTTGGATTGACCAACATTTCTTATTTTCTCTGTAAAACACACTAGTTGTGCTCATTGCACTTACCTATTTGGAGCTCTCAGACCATGCCCAAGTAGACCAGCACAGGCTACTCCCACCAGCTAAGCTCCCTGATTACAGAGAGTTCCAAGGAGTTTGTCATTAACCCTCCTTATAAGTCAGTCATGTTTGCTATTGTAATGTAATTAAAGATCAATCAAGGTGATGAAATATGAGTGTGATAAGGAGAACTGCTGTCAATGAAAATTAAAGGCATGCTATAGAAAGGTGAGAGGATCATCTTCAAGTGTCTCAAGTTCTTGATACAGATTAAGGAAATCACAAAATTGAAACTGAAAATGTAGACCATTATTGGTATAGCTTATGCAAGAAATATGGTGTAGCATTCCAATCAATAGTCACTTAATCAAAGAAAAAGCCATGGCTTTACATCAAAAGACTGGCATGGAAATGCAAATGCACTGTTTTAAGTCAAAGTAGAATACTTAAGATATGAATGTGTCATTTTTATGACTTCCTTTACTAATAGACCCTTTCAATTCATTAACTTACTGATTTTGATCAGGGCAGATAGAATCATATCTGCTGTGCTCTTAAGTAAGATAACACAGACAATAAATATTCTCGCTACATGGAAATAATCAAACACATAGGATTTAGAAAATAAGTAACACACCCAATCACTGGGAGCAGAGAAAAGTTTGCAAAAGAAAAAAAAACAATACTCAGCACAGGTTAATGTATGTAAGTTATTAGAGTTGGTCAGCATTTTATTCTGAGACATTTGTCCTCGTTAAATATAATAGGAGCAATTACATTATGTTTGCCACATATTTTTCATAAACCTAAAATTTCTTGAAGATCGATGGCATAAACTTGGGAATATATGAACAAAGGTAAGAACATAATATTACTGCCTAAACCATAATCAAATGATATATCCATGATCATATATAAAAGCTACTTCCTAAAATTTTAATATACCACAGAACTATATGATAGAATATATGTACGGATTTGTCTACATTAATATTTTTCTTGAAAACTGAATACTAGTAAAAATTTTATGACTTAAAATAAGTTTCCTATGAATATAAATATGCAGATTTATAAAATAATGCATTTTAATAAATACCAAGTAATAAGTTTTGTCTTTATGATGTGATTATAGTTCACAAAACTACAGTCTTCAAAAACAACAAAATGATTTGTTAATGAGGAAAAAACGTACATTGGTAAAATAATCAAATGAAATGCATAGTTGCTGAGATCCCATCTTTAAAAGCAATCCTACAAACCTCTCTGGAAACCACCTGTGCTTTATTTTAAGCCTAAACTACAACCTTTACAATAAATACACACAATAGTGCACTTGGTCTGTACTGCCACCAAGTGCCTAAACCAATTAGTTTAAAGATTCTTGACACAGCTATAAGCAGATTCTTTTGTTGTTATGAGTAGCAATTTGGAAGCAGGCTAAGAGCAAACCACTTCGACCATGAATGGCTATAAGAGCAACACAATTTAGACATGACAATAGAATCTCAAAGGCATTAATAAAAGAATCAGAATCAAGATCAAGAATCCTACCAGCTCACTGGAAGTTCATGAAGTCTAAAAATGTTATTCAGCTTGTAGTCAAATTTTGCTGGACCAATATTTTCTTTACATAAATATAGGTTTGGATTTTGTTGCATATCTGTGGGAAATTCTGAATCCTAGAGGAAAAAGAAAAAGAGCAATGTGCAAAATAGCCATATCACTGCACACATTAATATCATATTATTTAATACTAAATTACAACATAAATATTACTATTATATTCCCTCAGGAGTTACCTTAAGTCCTTCATTTCCTATTTAAGTTTTGAGAAAGCATGCAAAAAAGATAAAATGTTAAATAAGGCACATATCTATTTATGTAAGTCTAAACTGCATGCTACATGGAAAAATTATTTAAAAACAGCCCCTATTAAATTATAATTAAGTATAATATGGTATTGTCTTATATTATTGGTCATTTGTCCTTTTTCAGTAAGTTTCCATCCCCAACAGTAATGTCAGCAGATCTGTGATTATTCTTATACTCCTTTGTCCTCTATAAATGGTGAACCAAAAACACTTCCGTTGGGAAATAGAACAATAACATAAGTTATTGGATTAATTATGCTTTTCTTCTTAAACGTGAAGACACAGGGCTAATTGAAAGGTACTTACTAAAGGTAAAACATTTAATTATTTTGAATCTCACCTACAGAATAATCCACATTTGCCAAGCAATTGTAACTGGAGATCAAAGACCATTTTTAGTCCATAAGAAAGTAGCAGTGGAAGGAAATATGCTATAAATAGGTACTTAATTAATACTAATAATGGATGGATTAACTGCTTAACTCTACAAAAGAAGGAAGTAATCAACCCACTTATACTCTAAAGGCAGTTTTAATACTTTAAAACTGCCTTTAGAGAGGGAGGTATATCATTTGTTTGTGTACTCATTCATTTATTCAAAAAATATTTATAAGAGCTACTTTATCCCAAACATTTTTGTAGGCATGGGGAATCCACCAAAGAACAAAGCAGATAAAAAGTTTTGCCCTTGTGGAGGTTATATTAGAGTCAGAAAATGATACAACCAATTTTTATGAATGAAGTATTTTTCTAACAAAGTAATACATATTCATATAGAAATATCATGCATTCCATATACTACAAAGAAAAAAATTAAAAGAAACCTTATTTTCACCACACAGATATAACCACTATTAGCACTTTGATATAATATTACACCCCTCAATTTTTATAAATTTGAGACCATATTCTATTATCCACCCTCCATTTTTCATTTAACATAGTGGTATACTACATTTTCATTCTATTTAGTATATTTTGAAAGAATGGCATATTTTATTCAATATTCAGTTATATTTGTTTTCCTTATGCTTATCAATGCTATGAACAGACTTTTCTGTCTCTAAATCTGCATTTCACTGATTATATCCTTAAAGCACATTTCTAAGTGTAAATAAATAATTTGAATAAAATACTTAAAACATGATTCCTCTTCACAGATTGCTCTTCAGAAATCTTGTATGAATTTATATACTGCCTGTCATATAATACCGTGTGCAATTCACCACAATCTTGTTAATGCTATCCATCCATACATACACACATGTGTAATACATGTAATACATTCAGGGATGGGTTAAATAAGTGATGGGTGTTAAGGAGGGCACTTGTGCTGATGAGTACTGCATATTGTATGTGAGTGATGAATCACTAAATTATGCTCCTGAAGTCATTACTATACTATATGTTAACTAACCAGAATTTAAATAAAAACTTGAAACAAAAAAAATCAACTAAAATAAAACAATACATTCAGTCAACTGTTTATTTAACTAATACTTATCATTGAACGTCTATTTCATGACAGGCACTGGTTTCAGCTCTTATGTCTTTGAACAAAATAGACAAAATTCCCTTCTTTGTGGAGACTGCATTCCAGCATGAGGACACCATGGACAATAAAAATAATAAACATGTAATTTACATTATATCTAAAGGTAAAACTGTTAGGGAAAATTGTTGTTAATTCATATAAAAACTATATAATATTGACATTTCTTAAATTAACTGATTAAGTTTTTGTGTTTCTTTTTTCTTTTTTTACTTCATCTTTTCTGAAAGGTATGTCTATGTCTTTTGTCCATTTTACTATCATTGTGATGATAATTCACTTTAACAATATTGCTTGGGTTGGAAATGGAGGGAAGGTAAACTATTACGCCAGACAGGGTAGCAAGGTGAATCAGAATCCAGTCTTATATAATTTTTTGACTACAGGAAAAAATCTAGAACCATAAACTTATTATCCCCAGCAATTTGTATAAGCACTATTAAACCAATCATTATATAAAACTAAAATAATGAGACACTTAATAAAATCTTATCAACTAAGCTTAATAAAACCTTCTCAGCTACAGCCTCTTTGGTGTAGCTGAGAAGAATACAGGAAAATATAAAAATACCTGAACAGATATTTAAAGGAAGATTTATAAGGGCAGTGAAGGCCTAGAAACAGCAATCCTATCTAAACATAAATGCACCTGCAGAGGTAAAATGTAAGACCCCTTCCATTGCCCAGCATGTATACTGAAATGTTCCAGGAAACAAAAGCAAATGGGCAGGCAGGATCGGTAAGGCAAGTGCAGATACATAAATAAGGATTATGCATAGACAATAGAGGGAGCAAAATAAATTTTAAAACTATTCTTTCAAGCTACATGCCATTATCATTTCTCTGTATTGACGAGGTATAACTGGAGGGCATAGCTAAGCTCTCAATAATATGCTTCCATAGGTCAACAGTTCTTTAGTCTGTCTACCCTGTCTACCCTGAAACCATCAGGCAGATTTTTTAAAAATACCGATATCACGGGATCACACCCCAGACCAATTAAGTAATAATTTCCCAGGGTAAGGCTCTTAAGTTCGTATTTAAAGTTCCCTATGTGAAATAAAGGGATTGAAAATTTCTGGCTTTCTCTAGGGATTGAGTTCTACCACATACTAGCATGTGAATTAATCAAGCTTTTTAACAAAATTTTTAGGATGCATTTTCCCATCTGTAAAATACAACCAAAAATCACACCTAATTAATAGGCTGCTGTGGGGACTAAGTAAGATAACCTCTATAAAGCAGTAATCACATGCTTAGCATTAAATAAATCTTTAATAATCTTTAGCTATTTCTGTGGATATTTTTATTATTGCTGTGATTAGTGGCACATGTTAATTTCAACCAGTTAATAAATTCATTATGAATTATATCATACTGTATTTATTATAAAATATTTTATCCAACTCAACTTTCAGGTTTAATATTCTCCTGGGATATTGATTAAGGCAGATTTTAGTATGATCCCACCTGTCAGAATCCCAGTCCCATATCTAGTTAACTGTTGATTATCTGTTTGTCCCAGGATCAATAATAAAAGGAACTCTTGCTCCACTGGCCAGCCAGTAGGAATGTTATAGTCTCCCTTCCTGCTTATAGTCAAAGGATGAAAAACCTGATGAGTAACTCTCTTGCTATTTCAAGGATGTATCAGTATAACATTCCCTGAATCCATCCTGATTAGGAAGCTGGACTATCTACTTGGCCTCCTTCCATAAGTCTCCTAGTTACCCAGGTGTCTTCCAGGCCCTGTATCTATGCCTTTCAACTCATGTCTGCTTCTCTATCTTGTTCTTTGCTTTCCATTGATCTGACATTCAAGGGAATTACCCAGACCAATTTTGAACCCGAAGTTCAAGATTATTGATTCAACATTTGAATGTTCATTCTTTATTAGATACTATGTTAGTTACCAGATCAAAAAAAGAAGTGGAATACATCCTTCCATTGAAGGACTGACAGTCTCATGAAGGAACAACATAAATGAAAAACTACATCATTGAGAAAAGCTAGAGTGTAAATATGCAGAAGATATTAAGGTGAAAAAACAAGCAATAAATCTACTGGAATGAAGTAGACATGCAATTAATATCACTAACTGCAGATATTGTCAGTATATTGATAGATTCCATGGACTGATATAACTCTAGTACACCAGTATGGCCTTGCTAATAGTTAAAATACTGAAAGATATTCATACTACTTGGAAACAACTGAAACTCTGAGCATGTCCTCCATGTTCCTCTCCCTCCACCAAACCTAGCCCCTTCTTTGGTTACTAATCCTTGCCCCCAACTTATTCAGCAAAATGCCCTAATTAAAGTAATTGTTAGCACACCTGAGGCTCCAGGACCTTTCTCCCATTCTACATCCAGCATCCATCCTGATTGGTCAGTGCCCATGTTAAATAATGGTTGTTAAATATTTTGGCTATCACTCTAAATTTATATGTATTTATAGAGAATTAGCTCTTTGATAGATTAACTAAAAAAGAAATGTACACAATAGCATATAAATAAAATCATTCCATTTTTAATAAAGTAAAAAGGATCTACATGGTAAGCACTAATGTATGTATAAAACATTTTTTAGAGAGAAAAAACCTAACAGTGGTCACCAATGGATGTGGTAAATGGAGATCAGAACAAAGGGAAGAGAATCATTTATTTTTAATATTATATCTTTCTTTACTGTTTGAATATTTTGCCATAAGCATGTAATTTTTTTCCTTAAATTATCAAATAAAATAATGTATATAAGAAAAGTAGTCCTACATGTATGAAACACTCTTTAACTTGTACACAGTATTATCCCCCTTTTTTAAGATCTTATTTATTTATTTGCAAGAGAGAGAGAAAGAGGAGCAGCAGAGGGGGAGGGAGAGAGACATCCAAACTCCCCACTAAGCAAGGAACCCAAGCAGGGCTTGATCCCAGGACCCTGAGATCATGACCTTAGCTGAAATCAAGAGTCTGATACTCAACTGACTTAGACACCCTTCCTGCATTTCCCTCCCTCCCTTGCAATTAAATTGAGGTAAAGTGATTGGGTTTTGAAACAGACTATGAGCAGAAATGATATAAACCACTTCCAGTCCTAGCCTTTAAACACCCTGACATAGTTCACCATTTTTCTTCTCTTGCCACAATGACTTTGGAGAGCCATGTAGATGACAGACGGCATAGATGACAGATGGCTGCCCACATTACTTTGTCATTGAATGGAGGAAAGCCACAGAGTCATACCATCCACAAGTTAAGAATGGACCTTTGTTGTGAAGGGCTTTGGATTTGCATCTTACTTCTTGCAGCAGCTAATGTTGTTTACATTGACCAATATATTTGGGAAATGATTATGATTAATCATCAGCCATTTACATTAATCTTTAAAAATTTAAAGGTAAAAGATGAATATTTTAAGATAGATACTACATTAAATAAACACCACATTAAAACATATTTTAATGTATTTTTTTCTCTTCTTATTTTAAATCCCCATGTGAATTTACCAGAAAGGGAGAAGTTTTGTTCAGGCTTCTGTGCCCCCATTATTTCATTTATCATTCAAGTAGTCCACGCCTGCTGACAAACTTCACACATCACCATCTATAATGACAGACAGCTGACATTATCAGCAAGATTTCATTGAGCTAATTGACATTTACAGTCTAAGTATGAAAATGGAAGTGAGTCAGAGAAATCCTTCCTTACTCAGGGATTTGTTCAATTCCTTGACCTTAATATTTGTTTGTATTATTGTGGTCTTAGATTGTAGGGAGAAGGATTTCACTTGCAAAATGCTGTTTTCACATGTACTTATTAAACCTTTTTTATCTAATATCCTAAGTTTCTAATTATTCTTTAAAGTTCCTTTTTCTTTTTTTAAAATAATTTTTGTTTTAATTTATTTGACAGAAAGAAAGAGTGAGCATAAGAAGGAGACAGCAGAGGGAGAGGGAGAAGCAGACTCCCCGCTGAATAGGGAGCCCAATGCAGGGCTCAATCCCAGGACCCCAGGATCAGGACCTGAACCAAAGACAGCGGCCTAACCAACAAAGCCATGCTGCTAAAGTTTCTACTGTACATGACTGTATCAAGCAAAATAATTTTAATGTATGTTAAAGCTATCACTCAGTCCTTCTTTGCTTTGATCCATATCAAATTAGAACAGTGTAAAGATCATCATATCTTTTCTTCTTAATAACATGGTAATCATTACGAACACTACCACTGAGTAATACAACTTTGCCTACTTTTTAGTTTTTCTAACTATAATAATTATGCTAATTCCTGCCCTTTTCCTAGTCCCCTTTTCCTGCTCTTTCTAATCTGCATATAGACCCCAAAATACCACAACTAAATCTGTTAAGAACACCATTAAGAACATTATTTCAACTATGCCAATAAGGTTCTGTATTAGGACCTTCAACCTGGGAATACAGTAGTTTTTAATGTGGGTCATTGTCTCCAGTGAGATTCCCTGTTGTCTTCCTTCCAGTGTAAGTCTACATTTTTGATGATCAAGTCTCCAGAAAAGACTCAGCAAGAATTATGCAATGGAACTTGTTATGAAAACTAGATTAACTTTTTGAGAAGAAAATGTAGAACATTGCCTCTTATCCTGCTTCCAAATGAATTCCGGAGGAACTAGATTTTAATGTTAAAAAAAAAAAAAAGAAATCATAAAATCCACAGAAAGCACATACAGCTGAATATCTATATGATCTGGAATGTGGAAACCCCTTCTAAACATAACATTAAAGAAAAAATTGTGAAGTAGAAGACAGGTATATTTGATTAAGTAGTTTTTTTAAACTTCTAAAAGAAAAAACTTCAAGAAAAATATTGGTGTATTAAAGTAATATAATTACATATAATTTAAATTATTTAAAATCATAAAAACTAAACCCTTTTGAAGAAAAATGTACAGAAATTATGGATACACGTCACCCAAAAAGTAATCAGTAAACATATGAAAAGATTCAGTCTCACTAATATTTAAATACCAATTAAAATAACAAATGAGGTGTTATTAATTTGTAAATTGATAAACTACATTTTTAAAATAAGATTAGTACACTGGTGCAGTTACTCTCATACCCTGCAAGTAGTAATATAAATTGATATAAACTTTCAAGAAATTTAGCCATATTTCTCAAATATAATTAAAAAGTGACCAAATACCTTTTATTAGTAAGTCTCTTTCTGAAAATATATTCTAAGAAAATATTCAAACCAACGTGCTAGGACAAATACACAAAGATATCCATGAACCATTATTTATTAAAATTAAGTACTTAAAACACCTAACTTGTAATAAAAATGAACTACAGAATGTCATACATCCAGGTGATAAGATACTATGTAGTTATTAACAACTGTATTCACAAAGAATATTTATGAACATAGAAAAGTATCCATGTAATTTAGAGAGCATATGTGTGATATATCAATACATAAAAAGTGGGACTAGAAGAAAGTATGTCAGAATATTAATAGTAACTAAGTCTTAATGCTTTTTATTTTGTATTCATTTCTGCATTTTCAAACACAGCTGAGTTTTTACCCTTTTATTTTTCTGGAAGTCATCCTGGTAACTCCCATAGTCCCCAAGAGCCAAAAAATGATACTAATCAAAATCCAAGCAGGATTCAAGGAGATTGTGGGGTCATTCATACAGTATCTAGTTATTGCTTATATGTAGTTATTAAAATATAGCTTTCTATTTTCCCAACAGTTTTAAAACAGGGCAGTTTACTATTGTAAGAAAATATTTATTACCTTTTAAAATCCTATTTGACACACAAAAAATATGCAGTTAATTGAAAGATGACAAAAATTAATGAATTGGACATTTGCCAGTAAAGAACATAATCTATTTAGGTTTGTAAAATAAGGCAATTCTCCACTAACAGTTTTATTTGAAAATGAATGAACAATTTCTAAGTCCTTATTAATAGCCCTCACTTAGCCTCATGCAAACTGAAAATGATAGACACGGAAATTTCAATGACTTTTAGATTATATTTCTTTCACTATTATTTTCATTTAAAATAAACAATTGTGTAATCTCTGTGAAGCAGAGACCAAGAATAAGTCTTATAAAGGTTAAATTTGCCTGAAGATATATCTGACCAGCTAGAAATTGCTGAATTAGATGACTTGTCTAGTTTCATTCACTGCCTAATATATTCTCTAGTTGGCAGGCTTCCAAATGAAGAATAAGCGTGCATTTTTGTAATTGAAATTGCAACACTTAGCTTAGCTATCTTATCCTGACTTTAATGTTGTTAAATTAATCATTATAATTTAATAAAAAATAGTCATCTAATTTTTCATTTTGATAAAGCTAATTGTTATGCAATAATGCAAATACCTGAAAAGCATCAATAATATATTACATGTAAAATATTCCTAGATAATAAATTATAACTTCTGTTTAACACTATTATAATCACATAAAGTGTTGCAAATGCAAAAAGATTCAAAGCGATGGTGAAGGAAATGGAGAGATAGGTAGCACAAAGCACACGAAGGTTAAGAAACGTGCACCATAATGATGACACCAGTGACCATTTCTCTCAGTGCCAGACACTGAAGCAGTGCTAGATGATGCTTTATGCAAATGTCAATAAGTGGAGCAACCTCTGAAAATGGTGGCTCTGTTTTCAACAGATGACTATGTCATACTTTCACCCACTGGACTAATGGCATTACTCTGAGAACACATCAAGAGATTTCTGGTTAGTTTTGTGGATAGAAAGTATGGATAATTATTGATATCTCTCCTCACTAGTTTTATTCCATTCCTCAAAGGCAATGCAAAATTTTGTTGTAGCAAGCTTAAGTTATTTGCATTAGCAGCTAGGGAGGCATGTCTAATACTTCTGACCCAACTGATGGGCATCAGTTTGTTTTACATGTCCAGATACAAATGCAAGCCTGTGCCTAAAGTAATATTATCTTAGCTATCTTTTCACCGTCTGTGGATTTCAACAAGGAAAATCTTCTTGTGGTTTAGTGACTTACAGCATCATGAGGCTCCACAGTAAAATAACTAACTTCCACCCTATGTTATTCTAGGTTCTTATAATTAATAGGAACTTCTATACTATTTATCTTCTTTTTGTTAATATATGTTTCAATGATCCTTCCTATTGAATTTTAAAATGGTTGCAATTGTGATTATGTAGAGCATGATCAGACATTGAAAAGCCAGGCATCAAAAAAAAAAAAAAAAAGCCAGGCATCAAGAAAATAATTCAAATGAATTAATTAGGTTGACTCATTTGGTTATCTTTAATCTTTATAAGACTCTTGATACATAACAGATTATTTCTCCTGCATACAATCCAGGTTTTATTTTGTATCCACCTTCTAAGAAAGGCATGGAATGGGATGCCAGTCAATTTCTAGGAATTGTGCTGAGGCTCTTCTATCGCTATGGGTATCAGTTATAAATGGCTGAATATAATCTGTCCAGCTGAAATTAATGCCACATACTAGTTGCACAGTTAGATGTATTGTTTGATGCAAAATTCTGCCTTTGACTGTAGGAATTCCATATGCCATCCCCAAAGTCTATCAGTTCTTTAGAAGTGGCAGGATAGCATGGGATAGGATAATAAGTCAGCCTACTAAAATCTGCACTACAGAATGCCTTTGCATCTTATTCACTTGTTATAGATCTCACTATCAACACTTTAAGCAACAAACAGAATCTAAGTTTGGGATATTTTTTCAACATTTACCAAAGCCTCACTTATACAGGTGATCGAATGTCAGCCATCAGTTTCTCTGGCCTCTCCAAGGACTCACTGAATTTAGTGTAGTCAGCAGGCTATATATGTAGACCTGCCCTTTAAACAGGCTCCTCCAAAGTCCATACTGCCCTTTTCTTTTCTCATTCCACACCTAATCCTATAGCATTTTTGTCCATCCTTGAGGTTTACCATAATGTGTTTGCTACTTTCATCTAACTCTACCTAGATGTTCCACAGAAGCCTCATTGTCTAGTGCTAAATATTTTTCTTCTTTCACTTAAATCAGTTTTACTTTTGAATTCATGATCATGATTAATGACAATATTTTTCATTTGCAAGCCTGAAATTCGGCATCATTCTAACATCTGTTAAACCACATTTTAAAAATTCATTCCTTCTTCTGTATTTTCTTGTTCCTTTCTTAGTATAAGTCTCCATCACTGTCCATAAGAGACTGCTGCAGCCTCTCACATGTCTCTCAGCTTAAGGAAACCCCCACACAAAATGGCACTACTAAAAGGTATAAAAAAACATATATCATTCATCTATGTATTACCATCAAATGATTCCATATTGTCCACAGGGTAAAGTTTCAAATCCTTTGATACAAGGTCATCTATGGGAACAACCCCAGCCTGCCACCAAACCTCACCTTCCACTGCTTCCCTGAATGTACAGCTATGTCACATTACACATTTCTTTGTGCTGCACCTGTTATCAATGTAGAAATGTACTTATAAGACAATATCACTATTGTGTCATTGCACAGTCCTTCCACTCAACTATGAGGTTATTAGAAGACAAGTATGGCACATGATTCACTTTTGTCTCTCTAGCACAGACTCTTACACATAACAGGCACTCTAAATGCCTGTTTAGTGAACAAATGGCCTTCTCAAAAGTCAATGTACTGTTCATATCTCATTCATGGAGCAGAGCCAAAATATTTCTAGAAGGTAGAAATGATATAAAAATAACTTCATAATTTACATTATTGTGCATGGATTTACCTAGGAATGTTATTGCCCTAATTCAGTGTAAATCCTATATGAGACTAGCTCCCAAAATCATTCATTTTTGCACCTGGCAAGATAATGAGTGCTAAGATTTAGTGACTCCAAAAAATGTACCTGCTGATTTACAGAGACCAACAGTAACACCCTGTTAATATGACTTTTAATATCATTATGCATTTATATTTCAGAGATTCTGATGTAACTTCTACCTTTTGACTTCTAGCTATATAAACATATGCCAAATTTACTATGCATTCACAACAAAAATCAAAGATGAAGTAGCAATAATTCAAGATAATCTGTGTTTTAATGATTTCAAGCATTTGTCTTCTGGTCAAAATGAGCTTAATCACTTTGCCAAAGGTTGTTTCCTTCCTGTTTGAGTATCTCTGCAACATTAGCAGGCACATACAAGGGTGTGAAGCACACTTATCTACAGCCAGATGGTTTTCAGCATAGTGAAACAACTAGAAAGGGACAGGGTTCCTGATATGGATCTATCCTGACATGATAATTTAGCTTGTTTTAGTGATATAGACTTATTAATTTCAAACTCAAGGGAATTACACTCTTGTAGATAGAAAATGGTATTTGAGTAAGATAGCAAACAATGTGCATTAATCTAAAATAGAATTTGTGCTGTTAGAAAATCAGAACCTAGTTCTGCAAGCATTTTTAGAAACAGAGTACGGGAATGAGAAACCCAAATGTAGGGGAAAACATAAATGGAAGGTATAAGTAGGTAAGAATGGAAAGGCTAGAAAGAAAATGGCAGAAGACCATGAAGAAACAGGAAGAAAAGATAAAATAAGTTAGCTTTAACAGACACTGGAAGCACTACTTTCTGGGCAAAAATATGATCTAAGAAATTATATCACATTTTTTAACAAAAATATTCATTCTAAGTTATTCAATAGGTAGTATATTCTGTATATAAACATAAAAAGTTAAGCTTATGAATATTTCTCCTCAAAGCAGAAGAGAGTTTCAGTAATGATGAATGAGGTTATGTAGAACAAGTCTTTCACTGAAAACAACGAAATATGGTAAAAATACGTTTTTTAGGAAATGTATTTGAAAGCATCAGAGAATTTAACCATGTAGTGAATAATAATGGAGTCAAGGTCTAAGAGAAGAAAGACGTACATGGGGGTTAACCTAGCGTGTGGAGTTTGTTTCCTGCTGAAGCCTTGGTTTCAGATAATTTTGATAAAGGAGACAAAAAGGAGACAAAAAGGACCAAACTGTAGCTGAGAGCCCTAAGTATGGGTTCTGGTAAAAACTCCAGGCTTTGGACTACAACTCGGAGGAATGAGAGGAAATTAATAATAGACTTAACATTCCAAAGACTAAAACTAAACTTAGAATCATTTCAATTATTGGGCGCCTGGGTGGCTCAGTGGGTTAAGCCTCTGCCTTCAGCCCAGGTCATGATCTCAGGGTCCTGGGATCGAGGCCCGCATCAGGCTCTCTGCTCAGCAGGGAGCCTGCTTCCTTCTCTCTCTCTGCCTGCCTCTCTGCCTACTTGTGATCTCTCTCTCTCTCTCTCTCTCTGTCAAATAAATAAATAAATAAAATCTTTAAAAAAAAAGAATCATTTCAATTACTAATTAGAATAAAGTTATAATGCAATTGATAATGTTGCCAGCATAGCTGCTTGTAAGATGTCAGCATAAACACTCTTTGGAAAAAGACAATATCACTATTGTGCCTCAAATCTGACCTCTGTTTTTTTTTAAAGAAATATTGTGTGATGCTCAACAAATAAAAACAAGACAAACAAAAATAGGCATATAGAGGGGAGCAAGATAGCAGAGTAGAAGATCAAAATATCATCAGGTCCCAGGGTGCAGCTAGATAGTTATCAAACCATTCTGAACACCTACAAACCCAACAGGAGATAGAAGTGAAGAGCAGCAATTCTAGGAACAGAAAATCGACCACTTTCTGGAAGGTAGAATATGCAGAGAAGTGAATCTGAGGCAACATACGGGAAGATGGACCAAGGGGGTAAGGGCTGGCTCCCAGCAAGTGAGAGAGCAGCAGAACACAAAATCAGAACTTTTAGATGTCTGCTCCATTGTGGGACCATCACTCCAGAGGCTAAGCAGGAGGTGGAGCCCTAGCAGGACAGTGTGGTCTCAGGACCCGCAGGGTCACAGAAAGACTGGGGGTGTCTGAGTGTGACAGAGCTCCCAGGTATTGGAGCAGGGAAGCCGGCTACAGAGATGGAGCCAAGGAGTGGGCTCTCAGCTCAGGATTACCTTAAACCATGATCTAAGGCACAGTTGGGCCACTGCAATTCTACCAGGAAACCCACAAGTGGCAGATCCTATTGAGACACCTAAGTATGGGTGCTTCTCCTCCTCTAGGAGAAGCAGTGTGGGAGTGCATTGCAGAAGTCTCCTGGGTTGAGAGATTCCAAATGGGGCCATGCACCAGAAATAGAAATGCTTGGTCACAGGCTAGGCGAGCTCAGAGTGCGGCCAGAGACGAGGGAGACAGGAGGGATCGACTGCTTTTCTCTGAGGGCACATTGAGGAGTGGGGCCCTGTGCTCTCAGCTTCTATGCTGCCAGTGATTGGGAGGCCGCCATTTTAATTCCTGTCTTCCAAAGCTGTACAGAAAGTATTCAGGGAATAAAAGCTATCAAGAGCAAACCCAAAAAGATTATATAGCCTGGCTCCTGGCAAGGGCAGTGTAATTCCACCTCAGGCAAAGACACTGAGAATCACTGCAGCAGGCCCTACACCAGAAGATCAGCAAGAATTTCCAGACAAGACCAAGTTGACCAATCAATGAGAACTGTGGAAATCCAGAGCTAGGGGAAAGCAACACATAGAATTCATGGCTTTTTTCCCAGGACCCTTTAGTCTTTCAAAGTTAAATTTCTGAAATTTTATTTTTTCTTTTTTGTTTTTTTTTAATTTTTCCTCTTTTCTATTTTAATGTTTTTTAACCATTTTATCAATATCTTTTTAAAAATCTTTCTCAATTTTCATTGTTATAGTCATATTTTATACATTCATTGTATTTAACCTTACCTTTGTATACACATAGGTTTTCATTTTCTTTAAAATTTTGGGACACAATTTCTTCTAATAGATCAAAATATACCCTAAATCTAGCACATGGCTTTGTTCTAGCCTCCAACCCGATCACAATCTTTCCCTTTTTCTTCTTTTTTCAACCAACCTCTTATCTTTTTAGAATCTTTTTAAATTTTCATCTTTACAGTCATATTTCATCCCTTCATTGTGTTTACCCTTATTTTTGTATTTTGTATACATATGTTTTTCTTTCTTTAAACAAGCTTTTCTCAAGAAACAAGAAAGGTTAAAATACACAACCTAACCCTACACCTAAAATTGCTGGAGAAAGAACAGCAAAGAAAGCCTAAACCCAGCAGGGAAAGAGAAAGCATAAAGATCAGAGCAGAAATCAATGAAATAGAAACCAAAATAACAGTAAAACAAATCAATGAAACTAGGAGCTGGTTCTTTGAAAGAATTAAGATGGTTAAAACCCTGGCCAGACTTATCAAAAAGAAAAGAGAAAGGACTCAAATTAATAAAATCGTGAATGAAAGAGGAGAGATCACAACCAACACCAAAGAAATACAAACAGTTATAAGAACATATTATGAGCAACTTTGGCAATCTGGAAGCAAATTTGACAATCTGGAAGAAATGGATGCATTCCTAGAGACATATAAACTACCAAAACTGAACCAGGAAGAAAGAGAAAACCTGAACAGACCCATAAGCAGTAAGGAGACTGAAGCCGTCATCAAAAAATCTCCCAACAAACAAGAGCCCAGGGCCAGATGGCTTCCCAGGGGAATTCCACCAAACATTTAAAGAAGAATTAATACCTACTCTCCTGAAACTGTTCCAAAAAATAGATATGGAAGGGAAACTTCCAAACTCGTTTCATGAAGCCAGCATTACCTTGATCCCAAAACCAAACACCCCATCAAAAAGAAGACTTACAGACCAATATCCTTGATGAACATGGATGTAAAAATTCTCACCAAAATACTAGCCAATAGGATCCAACAATACATTAAAAGGATTATTCAACATGACCAAGTGGGATTTATTCCTGGGCTGCAAGGTTGGTTCAACATCCACAAATCAATCAATACGATATAATACAATAATAAAAGAAAGAACAAGAACCATATGATACTCTCAATAGATGCTGAAAAAGCATTTGACAAAGTATAGCACCTTTCTTGATCAAAACTCTTCACAGTGTAGGGAAAGAGGGTACATACCTCAATATTATCAAAGCCATCTATGAAAAACCCATAGCAAGTATCATTCTCGATGGGGAAAAATTGAGAGCTTTTTGCCTAAGGTCAGGAACATGGCAGGGCTGTCCACTATCACTACTGCTATTCAACAGTATTAGAAGTCCTAGCCTCAGCAATCAGACAACAAAAAGATTAAAGGCATCCAAAGAAGAAGTCAAACTCTCACTCTGCAGATGATATGATACTTTATGTGGAAAATCCAAAAGACTCCACTCCAAAACTGCTAGAACTCATACAGGAATTAAGTAAAGTGTCTGGATATAAAATCAAGGCACAGGAATCAGTTGCATTCTATACACCAACAGCAAGACAGAAGAAAGGGAAATTAGTTACAATTGTACCCAAAACCATAAGATACCCAGGCATAAACCTAACCAAAGAGGCAAAGAACCTATACTCGGAAAACTGTAGAATACTCCTGAAAAAAATTGAAGAAGACACAGAGAAATGGAAAAGTGTTCCATGCTCATGGATTGGAATAACATATATTGTGAAAATCTGTATACTATCTAGAGCAATCTACACATTTAATGCAATCCCTATCAAAATACCATCAACTTTTTTCACAGAAATGGAACAAATAATCCTAAAATTTATATGGAACAAGAAAAGACCTCAAATAGCCAGAGGAATGTTGAAAAAAAAAAACCAAAGTTGTTGGCATCACAATTCCAGACTTTAATCTCTATTACAAAGCTGTAATCATTAAGACAGTGTGGTACTGGCACACAAACAGACACATAGATCAATGGAACAGAATAGAGTCCAGAAATGGACCCTCAACCCTATGGTCAACTAATCTTTGACAAAGCAGGAAGGAAAGTCCAATGGAAAAAAGACAGTCTCTTCAACAATGGTGTAGGGAAAATCGGACAGCCCCATGCAGAAGAATGAAACTGGAACATTTCCTTACACCACACACAAAAATAGGCTCAAAGCAGATATAAGACCTCAATGTGAGACAGGAATCCATTAAAATCCTTGAGGAGAACACAGGCAGCAACCTCTTTGACCTCAGCCACAGCAACTTCTTCCTAGAACCATCACCAAAGGCAAGGGAAGAAATGGCAAAAATGAACTATTGGGACTTTATCAAGATCAAAAGTTTTTGCACAGCAAAGGAAACAGTCAACAAAACCAAAAGACAACTGACAGAATAGGAGAAGATATTTGCAAATGACATATCAGATAAAGGGCCAGTATCCAAACTCTATAAAGAATTTATCAAACTCAAGACCCAATGAACAAATAATCCAAGACATGAACAGGCATTTCTGCAAAGAAGACATCCAAATGGCCAAAAGATACATAAAAAAGTGCTCCACATCTCTCAGCTTCAGGGAAATACAAATCAAAACCACAGTGAGATACCACCTCACACCAGTCAGGATGACTTTAAAATTAACAAGTCAGGAAATGACAGATGTTGGCAAGGATGCAGAGAAAGGGGAACCCTCCTACATTGTTGGTGGGAATGCAAGCTGGTGCAGCCTCTCTGGAAAACAGCATGGAAGTTCCCCAAAAGGTTGAAAATAGAGCTACCCTACAACCTAGCAATCACACTACTGGTTATTTACCACAAAGAGATACAAATGTAGTGATCCAAAGGGGCACGTGCACCTCAATGTTTATAGCAGCAATATCCAGTATAGGCAAACTATGGAAAGAACTTAGATGTCTATCAACAGATGAATGGATAAAAAAGATGTGGTACAGATATACAAAGGAATACTATGTAGCCATTAAAAAACCAAAATCTTGACATTTGCAACAACATGGATGAAACTAGAGGGTATTATGCTAAGCAAAATAAGTCAATCAGAGAATGAAAATTATCATATGATCTCTCTGATATGAAGAATTTGAGAGGCAAGGTAAGGGGTCATGGGGGGTAGGGAGGGAAAAAAATGAAACAAGATGGGATCAGGAGGGAGACAAACCAAAAGAGACTCCTAAACTCACAAAACAAATTGAGGGTTACTGGGGGGTGAGGGGGTAAGGATAGGGTGGCTGTGTTATGGATCTTGGGGATGGTATGTGTTCTGGTGAGTGCTATGAAATCTGTAAGCCTGATGATTCATAGACCTGTACCCCTGGGGCAAATAATATACGTTAATAATAATAATAATAAACAGGCATATAAAACTCAAGACTATATGACCAGTACCCCAAAGAAATGTGGATATTTGGAACTCATCCACAGGAAATACAGATGATGGAGAAAATCAGGTGAGGGTGTTATTTTGTGACCTGGGAAATTTATCCAAAGAAACAACCTGGCTGACATAGGAAGAGGTTAAATATACAGAAAAATAAAATTAAAAAAAAAAAAAAAGGGAAAATATCTACAAAAATGTTAAATGGCATCCCTGATAGGAATAGAGAGAAAATGGTGAGGTAGCAATATTTGAAAAAATAATGACTGAGAATTTTCCAAACTGATAACCAACATCAAGAAAACTATATGTAGGTCTATCATAATATAACTGAAAATCAAAGAGAAAGAAAAAGTCTTTAAAGAAACCAGAGAGAAACATATATTGTACTAAAAAGAGATATAGTAAGAATTAGAGTCAACTTCTTGACAGAACAAGGAGAGCCAAAATATGATGGAACAGTATCTGAAAAGTGCTAAAAGAAAACATTACTATTCATTTGTTAAATACCTAGTAGCACAGTTTCTTGATCATAGGGTGGTTCTATTTTTAACTTTTTGAGGAATCTCCATACTGTTTTCCAGAGTGGCTACTATGTATTTACCCAAAGGATATAAAAATACTACTCAAATGTTTACATGTCCCCAATATTTATAGTTGCATTATCAATAATAGCCCAATTAGAGATAGTCCAAATATCCATTAGCTGATGAAAGGATAAAGAAGATGTGGTACATATACAGTGGAGTACTACTCAGCCATAAAAAAAGAATGAAATCTTATCATTTGCAACAATGTCAATAGAGCTGGAGAGTATAATGCTAAGCAAAACAGTGCAGTCAGAAAAAGACAAATACCATATGATTTCACTCATATGTGGAATTTAAGAAACAAAACAAATGAACATGAGAGGGGAAAGAGAGGCAAACCAAGAAAGAGACTCTTAACTACAGAGAATAAACTGATGGCTACTGGAAAGGAGGTGAGGGGGCAAGGGTGGGAAGAATGGGTTAAACAGGTAATGCGTATTAAAGAGGGCACTTGTGAGGAGCACCAGGTGATGTATGTAAGTGATGAATCACTAAATCCTATACCTGAAACTAATATTGTACTCTATGTTAACTAGATGGAATTAAAATAAAAATTTGGGAAAAAAAGGAAAATATTTGCTATGGAGTAAAATTATCTTTCAAAACTAGAGATAAAGGCATTTTCAGACTAAATTAAATGAGAGAACTTATCATGAGTTGGTCTATATTTCAGGAATTTTTTTTAAACTTCAGTTAAGAGGAAAATGTTTTCAGATGGAAATTCAAGGATATATGAATAATAATGAGAAATGACATAGGCAAATATTTAACCATATCTACAAGAAAATAGGCTGTATTAATAATAATGAAGCCTTATAGAGTTTAAAATATATTCAAATGAAGACAACAGCAAAATAGTAAAAATGTAAGAGGAATAAATAAAATTCTAAGATAATAGGAAAAGGTGAAGTATTAGTTTGTATTCAAATCTGATGAACAAAGGATACAGGTAGTAATCTCTGACACACTACTAAACAAGCAAATATACAGAAAGAAAATGGAATAATACTAATAAGTTATTTTTTAAAAAGGCTATAAAGATAAAAAGGAAGGAATATAAACATGAGGCTCAAATAAAAAGACAATAATCAGATAAGAAAATGTATCCCCATACAACATCTAATTCATTGAATGTGAAAGAGTAAATGCTCTATTCAAAATAAATAGTCTGTCAGACCAAAAGTAAAAGCAAAATTCTGGTATAGTATATGCTTTTTAAGCTATGAAACTAAAATATATGGAAACAAAAATGATGAAAAAGAAAGAAAAATATATACCATGCAAACCAAAAAGAAATTGGGCCTGGCTAAAATAATATAAGCAAACTTTAATACAAAAGTCTAATACAAGTGAAAAGAGACACTCATGGTATTAATAAATTCAACTCACTGGGTAGATATTATAATTTTAAGATTTCTGCACATTTTCTCAAAACACAAACCTCAAATACTTAAAGACCTATGATATCCACGAGAGTATCTCACAATATCTCCTCCAAAACAATACAGAAGAGCACAAAGAACAAGAAACCACAAAAATCAAACCTTTAGCACAATTGTCTCAAAGTTAAAAATAAATTTAAGTTATTATGACAAAAAAGCAAAATTCCAGCAAGATAGTTCTTAGGCTTCTCCCCTTTGTGAACCTTCCTAGAAAGCAAGAACAAGCTGAGAAAAACTGCAAGGACAGAGGGATGCTAATAAGGCAGAATCATCTTCAGATAGGGTCCACCCTTCATGATAAAAGAACAAACTATTCCCTGGTAGAGGATTGGGATTTGGTGGACAGAATCAGAAAAACATGCAACATTAAATGGTGGTTTTCAAAAGGCAAAGTTTCTGGGAAGAAAAAGCCAAAAAGAGAGGGAGATGTGGCCTTTGGGAGATGAACAATGAAAAGATAAAAATGCAAGTCAAAAATTTAGGATCCTGTAATACCAAGAGAACCAAACTACTGTACACATAACCCCACCCACAATCTGGAAAAAAAAAAAATCCACTAAAGAAACTAGCTTTGATGTACAGATAGAGAAGAGCATTAGTGGAATTAGAAATTAGAAATCTTGGAAACAACACAAAATCAACAAAAATGAACAGAGGGGAAAAAATCCATACAAGATTATTATTAAAAAAATCAGGAAAATAAAAAAGATTGGTCACATCTGAACTCATAAAACCCCCCCCACACAAAAAAAAACCAAATATGAAACAAAAGAAAATTGCATGACACAACTTAAAACTGAACTAAAACCATTCAAAGAAGCATTTGAAGGGAAAGCATCTTTAATTGGAAATTTGAAAGTTAAAAACAAATGAAAAAAAGGAAAAAATGTAAAGAGTTCACTGAACTCAAGAAAGAAATGGAAGAAAAGGACAAAATTACCTCAGAAATAAGAAATAAATTACAAGATACTTAGGAGAACACAGATTCAAAATGATATTTTTTTTTTAAGATTTTATTTATTTGACAGAGAGAGATCACAAGTGGGCAGAGAGGCAGGCAGAGAGAGAGAGAGAGGAGGAAGCAGGCTCCCCGCTAAGCTGAGAGCCCGATGTGGGGCTTGATCCCAGGACCCTGAGATCACGACCTGAGCTGAAGGCAGAGGCTTAACCCACTGAGCCACCCAGGTGCCCCTCAAAATGATATTTATTAAGAAACATTGAAGAAAGGTAGAGAAACAATCAAGAGGATGAAAATGAGGGAATGAAAGTAGTTCAAAATTTCGAACAATGTTGGGGAAATGAAAGACAGGTAAAGAAGGAATCATACCTGCATAACTATATCTCTGGAGAAGTAAAATGAAACAATATAACAGAAATAATATTTAAGACTAAAATCTAAAACAATCTTCCATAAATTTTAAAAAGGCTCAAACATACATATTGAAGAGAGACCAATGGAATTGGGAAATATTAACCCAGAATATATATCAACTCTGACACATATCCTAGTAAAACTATTAGACCTAAAAAAAAACAAAGCTAAAAACAAACAAAACACATACTCATGCACACAAAAACTTAAAGGTCCCCAGGCAAAAATATCAAGTAACTTAGAAAAGAAAAAAAGTATACTGGCATTACCCTTTAAAAAAATATAAGAAAAAGTAAGATATCAATGGTGCAGCAAGTTAAAAAAAGAAAAAGTTCAGTAACAGTAAGGAGGAACCAAGAATTTAAAATGCAACTAAACCATCCTTCAAATATCAAGGCCGCAGAAAAACAATTTTAAGTACAGAGGAATTTAGGGAATTCTGTACCCATATGTCCTTCAAGAATCTAGGTAGAACTTCAGTCAACCAACAAATGACCGGAAATGCTTCAGCCAAATGAGGGAAGGTGGTATTTTAACATATACGAGACTAAAATAAAAGTGGGAAGAGAATGAATGACTAATATATAAATGGAATATGTAATGACAAAGTAGAAATGAGGCAACCAAAAAATGGAGACCAGGAACAGAAAGAAAGAAGATTATGGAATAAGTACACTGACTGATGAATGGGACACTGGTTCCCAAATTTTCTGTTTGTGGCTCCTGCAGTGCCTTAACATTTTCAGGCAGCTCTAGGCCAAAAGAAATACAATATAGTTTGTTTACTAAGAGGTTAGGTCCAAATGACTTAGTATTTATGTCTCAACAAAACAATGGTACGTTTGAAAAAAAATCACAGAGATTAAAAAAAAAATCATTCTTAAGTAACAATTATGACTTATTAATTGCACTGTGAGCCCACTGGGAGAATACCACTTTTCAAACCTTGGCTCGATCAGGTTGGACCCTACCACCCTCAATTCCAGTTGCACACTGATTTTCATGCAGTACTTGCTTTTTTCTGAGTGTACTTTTGCAGAGATATGACATCATTGATTCCATTGTATGATGAAGGATGAACTATTTCATGCCAGCAGTTTGTGCAGAATCCAAGATATGTCACTGTGTTTCTTTAAAAATTGAAAATATAGGCCAGAGTCCCTGTGAGTTTACGGTGGTACCCAGAGAATAGTTGGCTTTCAATTTGGGAACAATGGGAATAGGAAGTATGGAAAATTAAAGGATGTAGTTAAAGAACAAAAGAAAAAAATAACAAGAAGTTAAATATGAAAACTGGAGTAAGTTAATTTAAAAAGGTTTAAGTTCAAAAGGCAGAATTACAAACTGCAAAAATAACCAAAAATATTTTTTGAATGAGAAAAATACACATCTCAGAAAGAAGAATAGCAAGACTATACAATTTCACGAAAAATTTGAGATGAAACACATCACCCATTTCAAAAAATATAAATGGACTTAACTCTTACATTAAAAAAGCATTTTTTCAATCCGGATCACAAAGCCAAGATGCAACATTTACACAATATGCAATTACTACATCTAATACAAAGTGATCTAGGACACTCATAGAGATGAACAAAGGTAAAACAGGCAAATTAAAAAGTAAGAAAGCAGGAACAATGACCCTCATATCAAACAAAGTAAAATTTCAGTGAAAAGCATTAAATGTAACAAAGAAAGGAACTTTTTAGTGCTAAAAGCCACAACTCACAGCAAAGATATAATATTTATATCTATGCACAAATTAACATAACAACTACCTTTATGAAATAAAACTATATGTGACACAAAGAGACACAAAAGCAAATGACATATTTAAAGCTGCTCATAGCAACATTTTGTTTAATAGACCCAAAGACAAAATAATTTAAGATGTCTACCGACAGAGGAAGAGAAAAACAAATTTCAGTATATTCATATAATAAAATACTAAGCAGCAATAGAAATACATATACTACTGCTACATGCAACATGGAGGAATCTCACAAACATAATTTTGAGTAAGACCAGCCAAACACAAAGGCATACACACTTTTCATATTTCTACACATTCCAAACACAGGCAAACATGACTACAGTGTTTGATGGAAGGATAGCTGTTAGTGTTACAGAGAAGGAAGGAGGTGGAAATTAGGAGGGGCCATGAAAAATTAACTATAACTTCATGTTCTATTGTTCTAAATGCATATAATACTTCAATTTTTAAAGTATGTTTCCAGTAATATGTTAAATAACAGTGATGTGCTGAGAGTGAACTTCCCTGCCTTATTCCTGACCATAAAGGAAAAGCTCTGAACTTTTCCCCATTGAAGATGATATTAGCTCTGGGCTTTTCATGTACAGCCTCTATTAAGTTGAGATATGTTTTTTTGAGAGTTTATTTTATTGAGAGTTTATTGAGAGTTATTTATTTATTGAGAGTTCCTATCATGAATGGATGTTGTAACTGGTTAAATACTTTTTCTGCATCTATTGAAAGGATCATATGGTTCTTATCTTTTATTAATGTGATATATCATATTGATTGATTTGCAAATATTGAACCACTCTTGGAACATATGAATAAATCCCACTTGATCATGGTGAATGACTCTGTATAACGTATTATTGGATTTGGTTTGCTAGAATTTTACTGAGAATTTTTACATCTGTGTTCATCAGCGACGTCGGTCTATGGTTCTCTTTTTTAGCAGATTCTTTATCTGGTTTTGGTATCAGGGTAATTCTGCTGGCCTTGTAGAATGAATTTTCCTTCCTTTTCTATTTTTTTGAATGGTTTGATAAGAATAAGTATTAACTCTTCTTTAAATGTTGGGTAGAATTGGCTTGTGAAGCCATCTGGACTTTTTGTTTGTTGGGAGGTTTTTTAAATACAGATTTAATTTCTTTGCTGGAAGTCCTAGCCACAGACAACAAAAAGAAATAAAAAGCATCCAAGTCGGCAAGGAAGTAGTCAAACTTTCACTATTTGCAGATGACAGGATACTCTATATAGAAAACCCCAAAGACTCCACCAAAAAATTGCTAGAACTGATAACCAAATTCAGTAAAGTCACAGAATACAAAATCAACATACAGAAATCTGTTGTATTCTTATACACCAATAAGGAAGAGTAGAAAGAGAAATTAAGAAAACAATACCATTTACAACTGCACCAAAACCAATAAGATACCTAGGAATAAACCTCACCAAATAGGTGAAAGACCTGTACTCTAAAAACTATACAACACTGATGAAAGAAATTGAAAAAGACACAAAGAAATGGAAAAGCATTCCATGTTTATGGATTGGAAGAACAAATATTGTTAAAATGTGTTTGCTACTTAGAGCAATCTATACATTCAATGCAATCTCTGTCAAAATACCAACATTTTTCACAGAGCTAAAACAAACAATCCTAAAATTTGTATGGAACCACAAAGACAGCAAATAGACAAAGCAACTTTGAAAAAGAAAAGCAAAGCTGGAGGCATCACAATTCTGAATATAAGTTATATTATAAAGCTATAGTGATCAGAACAGTATGGTACTGGCACAAAAACAGACTCACAGATCTATAGAACAGAATAGAAAACCCAGAAATGAACCCAAAAGTCTATGGTCAACTAATCTTCAACAAAGCAGGAAAGAATATCCAATGGGAGAAAGACAGTCTCTTCAACAAAGGTGGTGGGATAACTGGACAGCAACATGCAAAAGAATGAAACTAGACCACATCCTACACCACACACAAAAGTAAATTTAACTTCTTTCTAGATATGTCTCCTGAGGTAAGGGAAACAAAAGCAAAAATACCATTAGGACTTCATCAAAATAAAAAAAATTTCAGCACAGTGAAGGAAACAATCAACAAAAGTAAAAGACGAACTCCAGAATGAGAGAAGATGTTTGCAAATGACGTATCTGATCAATGGTTAGCATCCAAAATATATAAAGAACTTATATAAGTCAACACCCAAGAAACAAATAATCCAGTTAAAAAATAGGCAGGGGGGGCACCTGGGTGGCTCAGTGGGTTAGGCCTCTGCCTTCGGCTCAGGTCATGATCTCAGGGTTCTGGGATCGAGCCCCGCATCAGGCTCTCTGCTCGGCAGGGAGCCTGCTTCCTCCTCTCTCTCTCTGCCTGCTTCTCCTGCCTCTCTGCTACTTGTGATCTCTATCTGTCAAATAAATAAAATCTTTAAAAAAATTTTAAAAAAATGGGCAGGGATGCCTAGGTGGCTCAGTTGGTTAAGTGCCTGCCTTTGGCTCAGGTAATGATCCCAGAGTCCTGGGATCACATCCTGTTTGGGCTCCTTGCTCAGCAAGAAGCCTGCTTCTCCCCCTGCCTCCTGCTCCACCTGCTTGTGCGCTCACACTGTCTCTCTCTCTCTCTCTCTTCTCCAACTGACAAATAAATAAAACCTTTTTAAAAATGGGCAGAAGACATGAATAGACACTTTTTCTAAAGAAGATACACAAATGGCCAACAGACACATGAAAAAAATTATCATCACTGATCATTAGGGAAACACGAATCAAAACTACAACAAGATATCACCTCACACTTATCAGAATGGCTAAAATCAACAATATAAGAAACTATAGGTATTGGCAAGCATGCAGATAAGGGAGAACCCTCTGGCACTGTTGGTGGGGAGGCAAACTGGTGCAGTCACCCTGGAAAACAGCATGGAGGTTCCTCAGAAAGTTTAAAATAGAACTACACTACAATTCTGCAATCGTAGTACTAGGTATTTACCTAAAGAATACAAAAATATTAATTCAAATGGATACATTCACCCAGATGTTTTTAGCAGCATTATCTACAATAGCCAAATTATGGAACAGCACATGTCTATCAACTGATGAACAGACAAAGAAGAGATGGTATATATATATATATAGATTGACAGATAGGTAGATAGATAGATAATATATATATACACAATGGAATATTACACAGTCTTAAGAAAGAATGAAATCTAGCCCTTTGCAATGACATGGATGGAGTGAGAGTATTATGTTAAGTGAAGTAAGTCAGAAAAAGACAAATACAATATGATTTCACTCATATGTGGAATTTAAGAAACAAAACAAATGAGCAAAGGGGAAAAAATAGAGAGGCAAACCAAGAGAAAGACTCTTAACTATAAAAAACAAACTGATGGTTACCAAAGGGGAGATTGGTGAGGGGATGTATTAAATAGGTGATGGGCATTAAGGAGCACACTTGTAATGAGCCCCAGGTGATATATGGAGGTACTGAATCACTATATTGTACACCTAAACTGATATTACCCCCAACGATAACTAACAGGAGTTTAAAAAAAAAAAAAAAAAAAAAAACTTTTTAAAAAATTATGCTTACAAAAAAAGGTGGGGGAGAGTTCAGGATAGAGATTACCAAAATTATAGACAAGTAATGTCATAAATACTTGGATTTTCTCAGTCTCCTAATTCTGGGAATTCACTTTCCCCTTTCCTGAGCTACGGAATCATTTTAGCTCAATCTTTCCTGCTTTCAGTTTGATCCCTTTCTTCAAACTTGTTCCTCTGCATATATAGCTATCTTTCTTTTTCCACAAAACTTCTCCCTTAGTTTCTGAAGCACAAAGTAGTTTTCTGTTTTTATGGGGGTGTTTGTTAAAATGTCAGAAGACAGCAACTTTGATTACAAAGCAATGCATGGAAAATTTGCTGAGAATTACATACACAATATTAGTGGGAAAAATTTTGTAAGTGTATTCATGTGAGTATAGATATTTCAGTTCTGAAGAATCTAAAAGACTTAAGCTCACCCATACTGATAGCAATGATGATCTACCATGGCCCTTCTAACAAGGATCTTGGCCGGGCCATATGTATCTGTGTTGCAGTTTGGGACAGAGACAGAAGAAGGACACCCTGTTACTCATCTAAGACTTAATCAGTATGACTTACTTTGAATGGAAGGATTTTTTTTTTAATTACAATTTTTTTAGAACAATCTTAATCCATTATTACTAAGATGTTTTGCTTTTTCTTCTCTGCTACTGGACCCACATGTTCTTTTCACAGTGGTATATGAACGAAGGTTTATACACTTCTATAATAATCATTTGGCTTGGGGCACCTGGGTGGCTCAGTCATTAAGCATCTGCCTTCAGCTCAGGTCATGATCCCAGAGTCCTGGGATAGAGCCTGGCATCATGCTCCCTGCTCTGCAGGAGGCCTGCTTCTCCCTCTCACACTCCCTCTGCTTGAGTTCCCTCTCTCACTGTGTCTCTCTCTGTCAAATAAATAAATAAAAATCTTTAAATAAAAAATAATAATTTGGCTTCAATCCATTTCTGACTTCAGTTTGGGAATCCCCATTCTCTCTCTGACTCATACAAATGCATCTGCTCCTTCCTTCTACTAAGTCTACTTAAGTGTATATGCCATTGATTATTTGATTTCTTCCAGGTTGTAGATCACAGATGGAGTACAAGGGAAAGACTTTTGGGAACACTTGAAATGCAAGTGGAGCATGATAACAAAAGTACATAATTACAGAATTCAAACTCTTCTAACCGTATTACTAGCAACAAGAGACATGAAAGATCTTTATAACAGTATTATTAGGAATAATAATATAACATTTATAAAATACCTTATGCAAAAAAGTACATTTGTATTTTTCTTTCCTTTTCTTCAGATAAAACTTTGGATTGCCATAATAAGTTTTATCATATTCTTTAAGAAATTTAATTAATGATAAGAGAATGTCAAGGATCTCTCTAGTTACTAGGATAAGAAAAATGGGTAAAACTTCAAGTTTTGGACAAATTTTATTATTGGCATTTGCTAAATTGGTAGTTTTGAAATCTAGATTTCAAAAAATAAAACACTGAAGTGATTTTTCCACTCAATTACAATTACTTCTAGATGTTTTCAAGGTCTTAAAATGACTTTGGAAGTTTACAACACAGAATCAGACAAAACCATTGGAAAAAGGCAAAGTTTGTACCTCTAAGAGAGGTGTGTGTCTAACATATAGGAAGAATATGTTCGTTTCAAAATAGAATGAAACCATAACTGATTAGTTGAATTACAAACTAATGAAGCAACTTGTACTTGGGTTATAAAATTTCATGCATTCTAATCAGGCAATAAAGAAATAAAATAATAAGATGTATGATTTAAACCCTAGGGCATGCAGAAGCTGACCACTTCATTTTTAGGTTTGGGTGTACATTACACAGTATTTATGAAAGAGTTGCTCAGCCTATAGTCCAGCTTATGAGAAAAACTGCCTTATATGATGGCAGATCTTGGGGCCCACCCAGAATGTGTCTAATAGGAAGCTCAGGCTGCTCAGAAAGTCAGTCCTAAGCAATATAATTACCCATTTGGCAACAAAATTTCTTTAATTCTGAGAAAATTTTGACTAAGTGTATATAGAGATGAAGAAGTAAGTCTAACCTATGATATTAATTTAAGGTCATATTTCCAAAGAAATTCTGAAGATAGCATATCTAGAATACAAATACAGTGTCAACCTCAATCTTAGTTAATAAGGATATAGAAAGCAAAGTTATAAATTGCAAAACAAATACAGAGAAAATATAATCTTGATATTATTCTACAGACTAAAAAATAAGTATATATACATTAAGAATGAAATAATGAATGAAATAAATGACATTTAAAATATTTAAGTGTTAGAATTTTGGAATGAAATATATACTGTTATCTTAAAATAATAGATCGGTATTTTGTTAACATCAAAAACAAAGCATTGAAATTATTACTGCAAAACTCTTCTGTATTTTCTGTTACATAAAACTGTTATAATCTACAAGCAAACAGAGAAAATGCTGTGGATAATATGGTTATTACCTCAATTTCACTGGAGGACTGTAGTTATGCATTTCCAACATGCCATGAGGGAAAGGTACAGTGAGGATTTCTGGCTGTGCATATTACTTTTGTCTAAAGAATCAGTGGTCACAGTAGAGACAAGAAAGGTAAGAGGGAGTAGGAACAGAGGAATAGGACCAGGAAAGAGGGAAAGAGGGATAGATGGAGAGGGAATGAGGACAGATTTCAAATTCTGTCAGAAATCAACTCTTATTAATATAGAATCATTTCTGCTTCCTTCTGAGATGTTTTTAGATACAAGTACAAACAACATAAAATCTGCCTACGTGTCTTATACTTATACTCTTCCACTGGAACCAGTTCATCATCACTGACTCACTTTGCCCACTCCACTTTGAGGCTGGGTCAAGAGAAGAACAAGGTGCCAGCAGTGCCACACTCACTGCCTAGTGCCTGAGTCCCTCAAGTAGCACAGCTCGGGGTCTCGTTCTGCCCTCCGGCCCCGCAAAGCCAGCTCTAAAAGGCAGATGTCCACTGGGTCTACCTGTAAGGGTCTCATCCTTCAAAATTCTGCACATGAACCTACCATCTCTGTCACCAAATTCCCTTTTCATTAACATTACAAATTATAAAAATAGTTTGATTAAACAAAAAAAGGTAAAAATTCATATATTGATTTTGAGTATGTCCAGGATAAGTACTAGACATTCATTATGATAATTTGTTATTATAATACACTAAAAATATACTCTAACTGCAGAATAGTGATTTTAGAGTCAGATCTGATTTAAAAATCCCAGCTCTTTCACATAATAGCTCTTTATATTCATACATTCAAAAATCACTTATTATGAGCCAGAAACTATGATAAATCGCAGAGAATGCAATGAACAAAAAGGTAGATACTCTCTACTCTCTCAGAACTTAGAATGAGAGAAATAGACATTAATCAAGAATTATACCAATATATGTAGAATTATAAACTGAGAAACAAGGTTCTGGGTTCTCTGAGGTAGAAAACAGCAAGACTCTGACCTAGAGTGAATGGTCAGGGAAAAACTTCCTTGAGGAAAAGATGCCTGTATTGATATCCAAAGGAAACAGAAGGAGTTAATTAGAGCCTTAAAAGTTAATTGAAAAGATCTCTCCAGAAGAAAATTCAAATTCTAATATTTTTTATGGTATATATATTTTTTGGTTACTGAACTGCTAGTTTATTAAAAAGGGTATTAAAGGACATGAATGAATTGGCAGATGAAGACATATATAGAGTAAGATCTGGAAAGCAGGAGGTCCCTGTGGATCTTGAGGCTTGGCATGAAGATGCATTCTGGTTCACCAACCTGGAAGCTTCTGTGCTGTATTTTTTTCATGTTATGCAAATAACAATAGAAAAAAAATAATTATTTCATGAATAACTTCTACTGATACAATATCCCACCTTTCAAAGGCAGGTGATTTTGAGTTGGGTAAGGGTAGATGCAAAGGCCTAGTCACAAGGAGGGAAATGATACTTAAGAGCACCTGAAGAAGGCCAGTGGGAATTTGGTGCAAGGTTTAGGAAGCACTCAATGGTAGGGTCAGAACTTCTTACTAGCAATACCTGAAAATAAAACCTAACTGGGTCAAATAGTCAAAAGACTGAGGTAGTTTGAAAGGCAAACAGAGACAGAGAGACATAGAGCTGAAGAGAGAAAAAAAAAAAAATCATGGCATTGCTTTAATTTGCAGATTCAACCTTCCCTAAATCTAGAACTGGCATATGGGCTTCTCAATTACATTAACCAAACATTTCCTATCTATTTGGTAAAACTAAGCTACTTGAGATGACTTTTTACTCAAGCTAGTTTGAGATGGGTTTCTGTCACTATCAACCAAAAGAATGTGAACTGACAGTGACCGAGAGGTCCAAACTTAATACTGCAGTAACTAATGAAAGGTACATTAACATTCTGCATAGCCACAAGCTAGCAAGAAAGACAGCACAAGGAATAAGATAGAGTAACAGCAGAGACTGTTGATATCAAGGTACAGTAAATCAAGATTTATCAAGCATGTGCCTAACTCAATCACTCAAATTTCTCTGAACATATAAAAAAATATTAGGGAATGACTGTGGGATTGGGGTATAAAAATAAAGTTCACTGAAGTAGAACAAGTCAACAACCTGTTAAGACTGAAGTATTTATGGAAGAATTGAAGTCACCCTTATTTTTTTTTTTTAAGATTTTATTTATTTGTCAGAAAGAGAGCATGAGCAGGAGGAATGGCAGGAGGAATGGCAGGCAGAGGAAGAAGCAGTCTCACCACTGAGCAAGGAGCCCATCACAGGATTTAATCCAAGGACCCTGGGACATGCCCTGACTTGAATGCAGACACTTAACCAACTGAGTCACCCAGGCATCCCTGAAGTTACCCTTATTTTGGAAGGATCTGTGGTAGAATAAATTGGGTTTAAGAAAGAATACAAGACTTACAAGGGTGTCTGGGTGGCTCAGTTGTTAAAGCTTCTGCCTTCAGCTCAGGTCATGATCCCAGGGTCCTGGGATCGAGCCCCACATTGGGCTCCCCACTCAGCAGAGAGTCTGTTTCTCCTTCTCCCTCTCCCTCTGTCTCTCCCGGTTTATGCGCTCACTCTCTGTCTCTTTCTCTCAAATAAATAAATAAAATCTTAAAAAAAAAAAAAAAAAGAATACAAGGGGCGCCTGAGTGGCTCAGTGGGTTAAAGCCTCTGCCTTCGGCTCAGGTCATGATCCCAGGGTCCTGGGATCGAGCCCCGCATCGCGCTCTCTGCTCGGGGGGGAGCCTGCTTCCTCTTCTCTCTATGCCTGCCTCTCTGCCTACTTGTGATCTCTGAGTGTCAAATAAATAAATAAAATCTTTAAAAAAAAAAAAGAATACAAGACTTACAAAATGAAGGTATAAAATATTATATATATATATATATTTAATATAATATAATATAGTTTCTTAGTTATAATAACAGTATAAAGGCTTGCCATGTGCTGAGCATCTGATTAAACGCTATGCAGACACTTTACTATTTAAATCTAATAAAAGTTACTTAAAAGGGTATTATGATCCTGATTTTATAGATGATAAATTGAAGGTCAGAGAAATTAATTTGCTGAAGGTCCGAAAATTAGTAAGAGACAAGGCATGGGCAGTGTGACTCTAAACCTACTTTTCATCAAAACTGCTTAAAGACTAAGACCGTTTCCATAGTATTATGTGCTCTACTGAGGAGGAAAAGACTTCAAATCAAGAAATGTAAAAGATTTACTCTAAGGGTACCACTAGGGGTGATTAATGCAAATATTCTCACAAAAGAACAGGAATTTAATGGTATTTAAAAAGGAATTAAATGGTATTAGGAAAGGAATATCATTTCAGATAAAGATTTGCTGGTTGTGGGTAACATGAGAAAATTCAACATATCATACAATACAACTAGTACTTCTGATCCTCAAGTAACTCATAAGCTACTTGACTAAGACATTAAGCTTAATGGCATGCTAAGACATAAACAATGTAACAATACAATTATATTAAAAGCAATTTTATTTGTGCTAAATTATATAGATTTAATAATATAGTACCAGAAGTCTATAGTACCATATATTTTTCTAAATGCCCAATATGTTCATTGCTTGACATATAGGGATCAAATAAATCTGTTTTCAGAAGAAACCAACACAGACCTTTTGTGGCATTTCCCTTCCTACTCAATGCCTCCACTAGCCACAGACATTTCTTTTCAGTAGCTCAAGTATGAAAACGCTTAACATTGTTTTCAATTGCCCCATTTAGTCCTCCTCACATCCTAAACTTCACTGATGAAAAGCTGCAGCAAAATGTGGATTAAGTAATTTAAACAGCTGATAAATAACAGCTCAGACTAAAACTCAGGACTTATGACTCAAAGACAATGCACTTTCAGCTACATCTGTCTGACCAGAAATTTGAGAACAACTTAGGTTAGTTCTCAGAGATCTAAATTCATCTGCACAGAGGAATTAAAAGACATAAAGGATATAGGGAATAAAAAGCATATCTGCCTTTCATAAAAGTGAAAGAGGGTAACTAACAGAAAGGTGAACTGGTTCCAAAGACCAGTGTTAAATTACTTGTCCAAGATTCCAGAGCTTTCAAGTAGTACTAGAATTATAAAGAGAGACTGGACACACACCTTAAAGACTACCAATTCTGGCCCTAAATACATATTGTATTATTTTGTTATTTGATAGACCACATTAAAATAATTTGATGTAGGTAAGTGAGCTCAGATTTATTTTCAGTCCGGAACAACTGGTGCAATGTGATACAATTTTCAGCCTCTTTATATTTAATAAATATTAAGTCAAATTATCTTGAGCTCCATATGGATGAACAATACCCAAAACACTAAACAATTATTTTTTCACTAAATACGTTTAACCCTTTTCTACATCAGCTTTTAATTATTTGTTTGATTTAACTACATAATGAGAGACAAGGGCTTTGATTTTCCATTCAATACTATTTCCCTCTAAATCACTATTTAGAAAATAAAATGCACTATTTCTTAGATGAATTTTGTATTCAGCAAAAGAAATTAAATTTGCAGTGGATATTTTAATGATAGCCATTTGCCAGAATAATCTTTCACAAACAATCATTATAAAGCAGATAAGATATTCAGTTTTGATGCAAGAGTTGAGATACCATGTAATAGATCCCTACAATTTAATATAGCAATTATCCCTGGAGAGTAGCATCATTGTCCTTACTTTCATTGCTTTGGGGAAACAAATCCAACATGAATTATTTGAAATTTAATCTAACTCCATTCATATTAGAAAAAAAAGAAATTTTGGCTATCCATTCAAGGAAAAAAATATAAAAGAAAATATTTTAATGAGTATGGCCTTTTAAAGTAGGATATATACCAGTTCTAGCCTTTTTTTTTTTTAAGATTTTATTTATTTATTTGACTGAGAGCTCACAAGGAGGCAGAGAGGCAGGCTGAGAGAAAGGAAGGGAAGCAGGCTCCCTGCTGAGCAGAGAGCCCAATCCCAGGACCCTGAGATCATGACCTGAGCTGAAGGCAGAGGCTTAACCCATTGAGCCACCCAGGCGCCCCCAGTCTAGCCTTTTAAAGATCAGCTTATGGAGACAATTTATAGAGAAAATGGTAGTACAAGAGAAGGTTATAATATCTGCCTTCCAGAAATAGAAGTAAAAATATGGGTACATCATATCCATTATCATTACAGAAACTAGTCAGCTGTGCTAATGCATAATACAAATTTGAGAACATTTTTGTCTATATAGATTGTATATCTCTAAATCTGTACAGATTGGAAAAAAAATGAGAGCTGGATTTTAACCTCACACCAAATATGCCAAAATAAATTCCAAATAAACCAAAGATACAATTGTAAAATATAAAACTACAAAAGTGCTAGAAGAAAATTTTGGTGATTATTATAATATTTGGATGAAGAAGAATTTTTATGCAAATGTCAAAAGAAACCAGTAAAATGACAGATAAATTTAACAAAATATTAAAAGCTTCCTTGGTGAGCATTACATAAGCCAATTTAAAAGAATAGTAGAAAACTGTCAACAAAATTATTTGCAATGTACATGTCCTTATTCAATAAGTAACATCTATAAGTTACACAGGTAGGAAAATAAATGACCGATGCAGATATTTCATTAAATAAGAACTGCACATGGCCAATAAACATAATAAAGTGTTTAATTCACTAATTGTCAAAGAAATGCTAATTATATAAATAATAGCAAACAATTTTCATTTGTCCTACTGGCAAATATGATAAACACATATTGATGATAACATGGAAAAATGCCACTTCATCATTTTTAGAGGAAGTATAGCCAGTTTATCTTCTTCTAAGATAAATATTGCAGAATATGCATATTTTACATGAATATACTGCTGGACACGGAAATTCCAATTAGGGGAGTCTATGCTATGATAATGTAGTAAAGGCCTTCACATTTGTTATTCAACTCTATTTCCCATTATCCTGGTTTCAAGAGTCATGTTGTGCTTGAAAGAATTATTACTCTATTAGCAAGCAGTCTTGGATGAGGTTATCCAAGACACCTTGCCTTCCAAGGACTGACCTAAGTTAAGCTGCCAAGATACCTTCTCTGGGGGCACCTCAGTGGCCCAGGCCTGGTTAAGTGTCTACCCTCGGCTCAGGTCATGATCCCAAGGTCCTGGATTGAGCCCCACATCCCGCTCCCTGCTCAGCAGAGAGCCTGCTTCTCCTCCTCTCTCTGCCTGCTGCTCTGCCCACCTGTGCTCTCTCTCTCTGTCAAATAAATAAATAAAATCTTTAAAAAAGAAGAAAGAAAGAAACCTTCTCTGTAGAAAGTTATCATTGAACCAGCTGACCTAAAAACTGAGAAAAAACAGAACTTAGTTATCCCAAGAATAAAATACTGTGACTTCTCTTCTTTCCAATACCTAGTCCTTCAAACTTCAATTTGTATGATTTATTCATTTTCTTCCAATAAATTTGGTGTTTTTCCACTAAGTTGACTAAGTTCCTGAGGCTTACAACCACAAAACCATGATACAGAAATCAACAATTGATGAAAGATAAATGTACAAGGATTTGATTGGCAATTATTTACAATGTTAAGGAAATACAGAAGAAAGCTTAAATATCAAAGATGCAGGTTATTCTAAATAAATTATGCTACACCCAAATAATGACATGATAGGCAATTACTGAAGAGAATTCTGTGAAATGACAATGACTGAAATAGAAAGATGTACTTATATTATTTTGGAATTCTATAATAAAGAGTTGCCCCTTCTCCCTTATTTATATGTTTATTTAGTTAGTCATCTATTTATTGAATATAGTATTGACTCATGTATATTTATTATTCTTGGAATTATAATACCAAGTTATTTGTTCAAACTGCTATAGCTTTGGTCATTGGCAACTCCTTCAGGCTAACTTCTATGTCCTACATTCCTTTGATATTCCCACATGTTTTTGTCCTTTGCTTTCTGACACGACAGGATACTACAGGCTCATTATATATGTTCCCTGCTCCAGCCCTAGCATCATTTCTCCAGAAAGTCCTGTTCCCTTTCATTGATGAATGGATACAACCATTTTTAACACAGTAAAATACCATATCGGCATATAAAATAAGATTATAGATCTTTAAAATCTTATTAATATACTGAGATATTAATAAATATACTGAAAAATCATACAGAATGTTAATAGAACAGTATACAGAATGTTGATATTACACTAAAAATGGAGATACAGAACTTTTGCTGCAATGAGGCTATACATCAACCATACATTCTCCTCCTGTTTTGAGTGTATCCCTTATTTCTAACAAAAATACTAGACACATTCCTGACATTGAAGGCCACAATTCCTGCTTGATTCCCCCCCAAGTCCATGGCAAAGAAATCAGTAAAACTCAGAGGCCAGGGACGTCTGGGTGGCTCAATCACTTAAGCATCTGCCTTCAGCTCCCCTGCTTACAGGGAGTCTGCTTCTCACTCTCTCTCTCTCTGCCTGTCTCCCCAGCTTGTGCTCTCTCTCTGAAAGAAATAAAAATCTTAAAAACAAACAAACAAAGGAAAACGTGGGAGGCCAGATTCTTAGCCTGCCAGAGGTTTCTTTCCTAAGCCCAGAGCCTTGGAAGAAGACAAACCCTGAACTCCCAGATTCTCAGAGGTCAAATTCTGTAAGGATGTCTTTGAAAAACTGTCAGGAGTATGGCATCTTTAGAGTGGGTCCCCACCTGTATAAACAGAGCATCAGCCAGCTCATACTGGTACATAAATGTACCATGCATTTTTCATGTCACTGAAGTCATTTAGGTGTCAGGAAATTAACATGTTGAAAGTTAAAGATAGGTTATTAAAGAATAAAAGTATACTTTAAAATAAGCTCTAATATCTGAAAAAGATAACTCCCTCCATAAATTAGCTATAAAGCGAAGACTGCTCATTTTATTAATTGAGGTGTTTTAATCATGTATTTCAATATGACTGCTAATGCAAAGAACAATTGTGTCCATCTTGTCATATTAAGTCATAAAGTCAGGTTTTAAAATGAATAGGATTAAATGTAGATTGAAATTGTTGGGTCTCTAATGGGTAAAATTATATATTCTTACACAGAAACCATTTCATTTTTAAAAGTAATTTCATCTTCTCCTGTCCCTGCTGATAATAATGATTTTGTCTAAACCATCTTATGAAGCACCTAAAGTGTGTTCGAGAATTTCCTTTTCCATTTTCTTCCCACTTTTTGCTATTTTCTCCCAAACTCTTTTCTCATGCTGCCCCTTCAAGACTCAAAGCACATCACTACTGCATCCTGACTGGTCTTACTTTCTCCTAAAACAATTCCTTGCTCTATCTTCTTTTCTCACTGTCTCTAGAGTAGGTATATATGGAAATTAAGTTTTCCATGGGAAGTGCCCTTCAAGCTTCTCCATCAAATCTTAAAGTTTAATAACCTTTAAGGCCAATTCTGAATACAGAAAGTGTACACAGTTCCAATGTTCTGTAAAAATGAGGTGTCTTTGATAATACTAGTTTTCACTAAGGATCATCATTATAGTAAGGAAATGAGGGGAAACTGTAATGGAGGAGAAAGCAAAGGTCTTGGAGGCAGAGTCTTGCACTCAAGCTTAGCTTTGCCCCATAATAATTGGATGATACGGTATAAATTAGCAAAACCTCCTAGGCTTTAGTATCCTTATCTACAAAATGGAGATAACATCTCCTCTTTTAGGACTGTTGAAAGAACCAAAATTAAATAACATATTTAGTACCTATATTTAATAGTATCATATTGGCATTGCAATTCTAGGAATAATAGCAAACAATGGACACAGGAATTATTCTAAACAGTTTAAACTTCACAACAATATGTGGTAGGCACAACTGTTAGCCGCTTTTTAGAGACGAAGACATGCAGGCACAAAGTATTTATTTAATTGAACTAAGACCACAGAGCTACTAGCTCTGAGCAATCTAGTATCTGAGTACAAGCATTATCTCTCTCTCCAGAGTCTCTGATCTTCAAAGCCCTGCTATGCTATGTCATTAATTTTAAGGTAACCTAGCCTTTTATTGAAATATTTTAATATTTATTTGCTTATGTCTAATATTGGGAGTTGAACTTAAAGAAAGTAAAGCAATGTTTGGTCAGTGTATGGAATTTCCTTCTGCATATTCATTTCTAAGGCAGAGAAATGTTCAAGTTTTGGATAGCAAGAATGTATTGGCTCAAAAATGTAAAAATGTAGCACAAAATACAACAATTTTTTTTTCTGGTCAGCCAAACCCAGAGATTATTTGATCTATCTCCCCATATGAAGTAAAGACACTAAATCAATACTAACCAAAACATGGCCCCCGTGCCTGAGTTATCATGAAGAAATAAATCAATAAAAGACACAACTCTCATTTGAGGCAACACCCTGGAGAGAGAAGTACTAGTAAGAAGATAGCACTACTGTCATACCTAAGAACTAGAGCAGGGAGTACTTAGAAAAGTGTGAGATGTCATCATAGGCTGCTGGTGGTGATGTTAACTCTACCTCTGGAGGCTAAGATTCTGAGATCAAATGCTAGGCCTCAGGCTTGCACCAAGATGAGAAAAATGGTACTCAGACAGCTAATCTTTGATCTAGAGGAAACATGAGCTCCATGTCAGCCAAGGAGTAAAGGGCACAACCTATAGGAATCTTCCATGTTGAGTCAGAAGTTAGAAATGGCATACCTGGGTGTATGGAGTCAGTCATAGAAGGAAGTGGATCTGTGATATCTGATGTCATTTCAGGTATTCCTACCCATGTACCAAACAAATGGCCAGGTGGTTCTCTGTATATGTGAACAGGCATGATTAGGGGTATTGTTTCCTTTTTTTTCTAAGTGCCTATGGAAAAGCATGGTTAAATGTTCAAAAAACTATTTTATTTTATTTTTAGAGAGAGAGAGAGAGACACACACCAAGTGGGGTAGGGAGAGAGGAAGTGGGAGAGAGAATTTTAGCACGCTCTGCACCCAGCATGGAGCCCAAGCCCAGTGCAGGGCTTGAACTCACGACACTAAAATCATGATCTGAGCCAAAATCAAGAGTCAGATGCTTAACCAACTGAACTACACATGTGCCCCTCAAAAATGATTTTTAAAAATGAGCCCAAAATTACTGAAATTAACACAGAAGCCATTTTATAGCAAATATTAATGCTTCCAGGAGCTCTATAAGGGTTTTAGTTTATTAAAAGAACTATATGAGCCTTATGTAACACAGAATAATCCAATACATAGGTGCTCAAAATAACCTTGGGAAACTTATTAAATTCTTTCAAGAGTATTAAAACAACTCATATTGTTCCTATATTCACATCCTTCATTGCTATGTAAGTTCTAAAAATCCCTTCTTGGCCTCTATCTTTTAAAATAAAAGTGTGTATATATGTCTTCCAGTTTATAATAACACTCTTTGTGAGTAATAATGCACTCATTTTTGCTTCACATAGCAACCCATTTTCTTCTGCTCTCTATTTGTCCTCTCAAAAATGGGCAATATCTGTCTCTGAAGAAAAATACAGCATATAAAATATGAGCACACTATCTAAGGATTATCTGACAGTGTCTTGTGATAGATTATTCCAAAGAATACATATAACTGCTCTTATCCTTCATCATCAGATCAAATGCATCATTTATCTAGGTTTTTTTTTTTCCATGAAGAGTAAGTTCCAAAAGAAGGTAATAAACATCGCTACCATTTTGACATGCATTACAAATGTCAGTGTGAGATATGTCACATGCTAAGTAATAACACAACTAAGAACAGCCTAAGTGAAAATTGTAACTAATGTACGTTGCTTTTACTATTGTTTAATGTTTGATAAAATAAATGTATAATTTAACTTTATATTTTATCAACTGAGAAAGCAGTATTATCCTTAGGAATCACTACAAATGCAGCTTGTCGTTTGTTAATCTGGTTTAGGAGCAGCAAGAAAACTACACATAATTAGTTGCCCTATCCATCATTTTGAATGTAAAAGTCCCATATAGAGACCAAGTTAATGCAGTAGTTGAAATAAAACGTGTCCTTAACATGACTTGTTAAAGGAATCTTGTATACCATTAAATGATCTTCATTTTGACATTCAACATGTTCTTTTAAATCATGCTTTCAGTTCAATACCTATAACCTAATTTACCAAACTACAATGTAGTCTATATAACAATAAGCAACAGCAATTAGCATATTTATAATGTAAAAGTTTTTTTTTAAATAGTAGCAAAGGGTTTTAATGCACAATTATTTTAAAGTGAAAAACAATACTCATTTTCAAAAAATATGCACATTTTAAATGTTATTAGACCTCATTATTTCTTGAAGGCCCATCAGGTCATGAGGGCTATACAAATACTATAAAGTTCAGAATATGATCCTTTCTTATAAATATCTTCCTTCTCACCCCTTATTTTTATTTGACCTCAATTAGTGCTACTAAGATAATTTTCTGTAAGTGCATATTAAGGAGAAAAATGGTGGCATAGAATGAGGACGCAAGTGGGAAGGGCAATAGTTAAAATATTTAATATAAAGGAAAATTCAAAAGTATAATTCAATAGAGATGAAGAAAACAAAATGGGATATTGAAAAAAGAGAATGAGTGATTGAAAAACACTGAGAAAGTAAGCAAGGAAAGGGAATTGCAGGGTAGAATTTTCATAGAAGGGGTACAGTTCAGAGAACTAACTTGATCTATATAACCACAGAGAGACTGGGACTAAGAAAAAAACAAGCATGCTTTAGACAAGCAGCAAGAAAAGATTTAAAAATATATAGCTCACTGTTCTACACATAACAGTTAACTCCCCTTTACTCCCATTTCTCATCACTATCCCTAACCCTATCATACTATTCCTATAGCATGGAATAATCAGGAGCCAGATAATTAAGATCTTCAGGGGAAAAAATGTCCTTTTCTAAAGAAATGATAAAAATGCTGGGAAAAGTAAGAACTAAGTCAATCGATAATTAGTATAATTAATATAGATGTTGGTACTCAAAGCAATGTTATGGCATTTAAAAGCCATACAGCAATGATCAGCTGCCCATCCTATACCAATCTTGCCACAATTCAAACCCAACTAATCCATCAAGAGATTCCACTCAGGTTTCATACTGAATTATTCTTAAAAGCAAACATATAATCAACAATCAGAAGCCATTTAAGAAGAGAATCTTACACCATTATAGAAGGCAAAATATATTTTAAAAAATAATAAGATTCCAGATAAAAAAGTAGTGCCAGGATCTAAAGATACTATTTTTAAAAATCTAATTACCCCACAGAATATACTGCATTCAGTAAGATCAACTAAGCAAGAATAAGAGGCCATGGAAAAAATTACAAAACAAAGAACTAATTGAAATCAAATGTGTCTCCTCAAAATAAAAATTTTCAGTAAAAATGAAGTTATAGAGTACAAGAGAAAGTATAAGGGAAACAGAGGATTTATATAGGAAGACAAACAACTAAGAGTTCCAGCAAAAGAGAACAGATAAAGATGTAAAATATATTTCTCAGACACATGAATCTACAAAATCAAATTGCCTAGTGAGTGGTAAGTAACTTGATTTAAAAAGAAAAAGAAAAACTTTTAGACTTAAAAAGACTTTTAGATTTAAAAAAAAAACTTTTAGACTTATCCTAGTGAAATTTCAGAAAACCAATAATCATAAAAGGAAAAAGGATTAGATTGGTTTCAGACTCACTATTAGCGTCATTGGTTACTAGAGCACAGCAGATGAATTCTTTCAAAGTTCTCAGCCAAAATTTTTTCAAACTGGAATTTCATCTTTTCAAACTGTTATTTCATCTTTCATCAAAATTTAGATTAGTAAAAATTGCATATATTTTTAAGAAGTTATGTAAGACAGTACACCAGTAAAATGAAAATGAACCCCAGTAAAAAGAAAACAAAATACCCACCCAAGAAAGCAGCAAATGGAAATATTAGGATGACACCTGAGCAGCAGACCTAGAGAGTAACCATGAATAACCACTCTTGACAGAGCTGGAAGAAAGATCTCCAGGAAAATGCTGAAACCAGAGCATGTGGAGAATAGATTTCACTAAATAAATAATGTGACATGATTGAGAGTTTGGAAAAACTTTAGGATATAATAAAGGAACAGAGTAAGAGGAAATACAAAGGCAAAAAGCAATTTTTAAAAAAATGAAATTCTGCACTGAAAAGTCAGCATCCAAATGTAAAGCAACCAATTATTAGAACAGAAAATCAGTGGGCTTCAAAAGAGAAATGTACTCCAGGTAATAGACATAATAAATATTATAAATTTTAGAAGTAAAGAAAATAAGTATTCATTTCTTATTCCTACAGGAAACTAGAAAGGTAATTACAGATTTAAGTAGAAAATCTATACCAAAAAAAAAATAAAAAGCATACTAATGCTTCTTTTTTTCCTAAAAATAAAACTAATACCTGGTTCAATTTTGAGTATTCACTGGGGTGTGAAAACAGACCCTATGTGTGGACATTCAATTTTGAGTAGCTCAAAAGCTTTGAAACAATTAGTATGGCTCTCTAAAACAAACAAACAAACAAAACAATATTTGCATCATGATAGCAATGGAAGTGGAGTTCACTGGTCTTCAATTTTTATAAACAATCTAGAGACAGAGCACAAAAGATTTATAAATTGGTTGCAGATTAGAATGTAAATGTTACCAATCTTAAAAAATATAAAATCACTGCTGAGAGATTTTAAGAAATGGAAGGGAGAATGAGACATAAAAGAATAGGAGCTGTGATAGTGTGCTCTTAGAAAGGAAGGACACCAGATAATCCATTTCATGAATCTAAACATAAAGGTTTAAGTACATCAGCTACTATAAGTATCTAATTCCATTTATAAGGAAGAATAAAGATTGTGATATAACTATATCAAGAGAGGAACAAGAAGTTTAAAATAGTAAACGACCTAAATTTTCGACCAACATATCAGGAAGTCAATAAATAACATCTAAAGTTGGTAAATCAAAAAATAAAATACAGGAATGTTAATAAGAAAGTACAGTTAAAAAGAAGCACAAATACAGATCTTCAAAGACAATTGTCTCTCAAAGGCAAAGTCTGAGGTAGCTAAAAGTGGTATAGGGTATCTGTAAGCTCTTTTGTACAATTATTTTTTTTATTCCATGAGTAAGTAGAACACTCAAAAATATTTAAAAGCAGAAAACCCAAATGCCCAACATAGCAGCAAACTTGAAAAAAATAGGCCACAAAGGAAGTTGGAAAAATACATTGAACCTCTTCCTAAAAACCCTTCAGACCACATCCTGGAAATCCACTAAAATGAGCTGGGATCATCCTTCAGGGGTGCCAGTTTCTGCAACAGCAGAGTATGCTCTTGATTCAGTCATGTGTGTGTGTGTGTGTGTGTGGCATACATATGTATATGCATGTTTAACAGTGTATGCATAAAGTGCAAAACTATAACATAAATATTTTGTAATATAATCTGTATGTTATGTTTACACATAAAATAATATGCCTATGAAGCCAACTAAATATACATACTTAATATGTATATATATAATATAATGTAATTAGATAAAATAATCACATACTTGTGGGGACTACTAGTACGTAAGGGTGTATTTCCTACTAAGTTTTATGTTCTTTATAGAGGAGTTTATTTCTTTTTTTTTTTTAAGATTTTATTTATTTATTTGACAGAGATCACAAGTAGACAGAGAGGCAGGCAGAGAGAGAGAGAGAGAGAGGGAAGCAGGCTCCCTGCTGAGCAGAGAGCCTGATGCGGGACTCGATCCCAGGACCCTGAGATCATGACCTGAGCCGAAGGCAGCGGCTTAACCCACTGAGCCACCCAGGCGCCCTAGAGGAGTTTATTTCTAAAAGAGAAATTGTCATTTGACAAATTAAAATGAGATAATATATACTAAACATGTAAATCAGTCCCTGGCACACAGTACAAACTATTAAACTATATGGAGATTAAACAACATGCTTCTACATAATGCATGAGTCAAAGAAGAAATGTCAAGAGAATTTTTAAAATATTTTAAACTAAATGAAATTAGAAAAAAACCTTACCAAAATTTGTAGGATGCAGTGAAAGGAATGCTTAGAAAGGAATTTATAGCATTAAATGCATACAATAAAAAGAAAAAGAACTAAATAAAATCAATCACCTAAACTTCCTTGGAAAACTAGGGGGGGAAAAAAAGGAGCAAATTAAATCCCACATAAGGAGAAGAAACATTTTAAGAATTAGAGCAGAGAGGGGCACCTGGGTGGCTCAGTGGGTTAGGCCTCTGCCTTCCGCTCCGGTTGGATCTCAGGGTCCTGAGATCAAGCCCCGGGGAGCCTGCTTCCCCCGCCTCTGCCTTCCTCTCTACCTGCTTGTGATCTCTCTCTCCCTGTCAAATAAATAAATAAAATCTTTAAAAAAAAAAATTAGAGATCACTGAAATCAAAGAAAGGAAACCAGTAGAGAAAGTAAACAAAACTGGAAACTGGTTCTTTTAAAAGATGAATAATGATGATAAGGTTTTAGTAAACTAAGAAAAAACAAGAGAGGACACGATTACTCATACCATAAATGAAATAGGACATCATTACTGATCACATGGACATTAAAAAGGTAACAAAAATTAATATAAACAACTCTAGCCTTAACAAATAGAAAACCTAGATGAAATCAAACAATTCCTTGAAAGACATAATTTGCCAAACTGACACAAGAAAGTCAATTTGAGTAGTTCTATATGTATTAAATAAATCAAATCAATAATTAATAATATTCCAAAACAGAAAGCACCACAACAGGTGGGTTCCACTGGTGAACTCTTCCAAACATTTAAGGAAGAAATTATAACAATTTTTTTTTATAATTGATCTTTAGGTTTAATACAGCACCATTCAAAATTCAGGTAAGGTATTTGGTAGTTATTGAAAAACTAATTCCAAAATTAACGCAGAGAGGCAAAAGACCCAAAATAGCCAACACAACACTGAAGAAAGAAGACTGATACTATCTGACTTCAACACTTAACTATAAAGCTAGAGTAATCAAATGAGTATGGTATTCACAAAAGAAACAAAAATATCAATATACCCACATAAATACAGCCAATTAGCTTTGACAAAGGAGCAAAGGCAATACCATGGAGTAAAGACAATCTTTTCAACAAATGGTGCTGAAACAACTGGACATTCACATGGAAAAACGAAAAAAAAAAAAAAAAGGAATCTAGACATTGTACCCTTCACACAAATTAATTCAAAACGGATCATAAGAGACCTAAATGTAAAATGCAAGACTATAAAACTCCTAAAAGATAACATAAGGAAAAAAAAACCTAGATGACCTTGGGTATGGCCATGCTTTTTTTTACATAATAACAAAGGTATGATCCATGAAAAAAATACTTGATTTCATTAAAAAATTTCTGCTCTGCAAAAGACAATGTGAAGAGAATAAGATTAGCCACAGAAGGAGGAAAAATATTCACAAAACACACATCTGATTTAAAAAAAAAAAAAACTTGTTCTCCAAAATATACAAAGAACTCTTAAAACTCAATTAATAAACAGACAACCCAATTAAATAAACCTATGACATTAATAGACCCCTCACAAAATAGCATATACAGATGGCAAAGAAGCATATGAAAGCATATTCCATATCATATGTAATCAGGAAAAAGCAAATTAAAACAATGAGATATCACTACACACTATTTGGAATGGCCAAAAACCAGAACACTGACATCACCAAATGCTGGTGGAGCAACAGGAACTCTTGTTATATGCTGGCTGAAATGCAAAATAGTATAGACACTTTGGAAAATATTTTGGCAGTCTCTCAGGAAAATAAATACACTCTTAACATGCAATCCAACAGTTATGACCTTAATATTTACCCAAAGGAGATGAAAACTTATGTCACACAAAACCCGCACATGAATGTTTATAACAACTGTGTTAATAATTGCCAAAATTTAGAAGTAATCAAGATGTCTCTCAGTGGGTAAATGGATAAATAAACTGTAATATATGTAGAAAATGGAATATTATTCAGCACTAAGAATAAATGAGCTGTCAAGATGGAAAGACATGAAGAAACATTAAGTGGATATTATTAAGTAAAAGAAGCCAATTCAAAAAGGCTACATACAAAAAAAGTATGATTGCAACTACATGACATTGTGGAAAATGGAAAACTATAGATATAGTAAAAGGGTCAGTAGTTGTCAGGGGTTGTGGGGTGGGAGGAATAAATAGGTGGAGCACAAACAATTTTTATGGTGGTGAAAATACTCTGAATGATACTATGATGATAGATACACATCACTATACTTTTCTCAAACCTATATAATACACAACACCAAGAGTAAACCATAATGCAACTATGGACTTGGCTGATTATGATGTGTCAATGTAGGTTCACTGATTGTAATAAACATACCACTCATATTGAGAATGATGATAACTGGAGAGGCTACACATGTGTTGTGGCAGGAGATATATGGGAAAGCTATGTACCTTCCTCTCAAATTTGCTGTAAACCTAAAACTTTGCTTAAAAAAAAAAGTCTTAAAAGATACCTAGTATTAAAAAACTGTCTTATAACCATTAAATAAATGCCAAATTTTCTTAGTGAATATTAATTTTCTATCTGATAAGTAAATGCTACCTAAATTTTAAATTTGGTATTTTACTTATCTGATACTTTATTAAGGTATAATTTATTAATTAAATTATTAAAATGAGTCAAAAAATAAAATAACTTGTTAATAACTAAAATCCAATGCTTGAATTATTTTAGTTCATAAAATTAACTTGTAAGTTATCTCAATGTAAATGATAAACATTAATATATGGTTAAATAAAATATTTTGATACTACATTACATTTTATGTAGTACATATGCACTTACATGCCAAAGCTGGCAGTTTAGAATCAAGCAAATAAAATTATTTTTCTTCCTGAGTATAAAAACCATTTGATCCAACATGTGAAATCCTCAAAACCAAGATTCTTCCATTCTTTGCCATACCTACACACTAACTTGAATATGTATATATTGAATAACTCTCCAATGAGAATAGATGAAATAATAAAGTAACTGCATGCAGTTTATAAACCTATTCTTCTACTACTAAGCCTCCACTATCTGAGTCATGAGAAAAAGTAAAAAAAAAAAAAATTAGAAATAGAAAACTACTGAAATATGTGAGAAAATGGTATTTATAATCCATTATATACGAATATACAAAATATACTAATATTTTATACCAGATAGACTAATCAATCTACTATTCTTTTGCCATTAGTTGGAAGAAGTTGAACGTAAGGCAAACTCCCTTTTGATTAATTATAATTTTATCTCACATTATGCCTCTTCTTGTTATCAAAATCTAAAGCTCCTTTTTGACATTACTTCAACTCTTACAGACCCTATACTAAGTTAATGTACTTCCCAAACTCATCTTTTTTTTCTCCTCTCATCCTTTCTAGGACAACTCTAATGAAAAGATGAGATTATCCACAGAATAGAAAATATTTTAATTCCAAATAAAGCATTTAAATTTGTTATGACTTTACTTCATAGATAAAAATAGACTACCATTTACTTATATTCTCTCAAAAGACATATCAAAAAAGAATCATAATTACTAAACTTAAATACTGGACTTTCAATTGCAGCAATTTATGACTATATACTTCAAAAATTTTTTCTGGTAAAAGCTAAGCAAAACATAGTTTTATTACATTGTTCCACTCAACATGAGATAAGACAAAAATCAGGAAAAATAGCTGATATATATACACACATACATATACATATATATATAGGCTATTAGCAGTAAACATATGTAAAAATGGGTTGCTGTGATAACAAATGCCAAAACCAGAATTGCAATCCTGAGACTAAGCTTGAGGACCAACATAAGATAGAGAAGCAGAATTTTATACAATTTAAAGAAATAAAAACTGTGCAAGTACAAGCAACAAGAAACTAGCAATAATTATCAAGAATAGTCTTAAAAAAAACAAATGTAGCCTTCAGAAGTATAAAACTGTTAACATATAAAAACATAAGGATAGATTTTAAAAGAAATTCAACATATATAGAGAGAAAGCTAGAAAAAGAAAAAATTTCCAAAAATGCAGCAAAGGGAGATAAGAATGTAAAAAATTTGAAAAAGAAGTTAAGAAATACGGAAGACAGAATGAGGCAGTATAACCTATATCTAATTATAGCCATGGATAGGATAATTTTTTTTAAATGTCGGAGAAGCAATGTTCACTGCAATAATGAGTAGAAGATTTAAGATATGACAAAAGACATGCTACCCAAACACAGGAATCATAATATATTTCATGGGAAATGAAATAATAGTATACCTATTATGAAAAAACTACTGGACAAAAAAGACAAAGATGAAATCTTAAAAGCAGTCAGAAAAATGAAATAAATTTGTAGATATATCTAAATAAGCATTATCTTTAGAAATATTTTCTATTTGGTTATGTTAAAAAAGCAGAACTAAATACCAAACCAAATATATATGTAAATTGGGAATGTTCCATTCAGAGTTAAAGAGTTTGAAGAGCTCTGTATTATTCAATTAATTAATTTTAGATTGTAATATATATGCATATTAAATTTTTAAGGGTAAACACTTAAAAAAAAGGAAAAATACATGGTAAAAAAAAAGCAATGTATTCTAAAGCAAGGAATGAGAAATAAAAGTATGAAAAGATGAATGTAACACAAAATAGAGATGGTAGGTGATATATCAATAATCATAAAAGGTATAAAACACCTAAACAAATGTAAGTGAACAAAATTACCAGATAAATAAAAGAGATTATCATCTATGTTATTTTTTACTAAAGCAACAGAAAAATGTTGAAAGTAAAGGAATGAAAAAATGTACTAGTAAATATTAATCAAAGAAAGTAGCTATGTAATAGAAAATAGGCCACAAGACAAAAAGCATTGCTAGAAAAAGAAAAGTTTGAAGAAAAATTATGTACAATAAACATGAATAAAATAAACGGCTTTTTAAAGAGGATTTCTTTATGGTTTTTTTTTAAAGATTTTATTTATTTATTTGTCAGAGAGAGAGAGAGCACGCGAGCAAGCGAGCACAGGCAGACAGAGAGGCAGGCAGAGGGAGAAGCAGGCTCCCTGCCGAGCAAGAAGCCCGATGTGGGACTCGATCCCAGGACGCTGGGATCATGACCTGAGCCGAAGGCAGCTGCTTAACCGACTGAGCCACCCAGGCACCCCAGGATTTCTTTATGTTTCACTTTCAAAACAAATTCTAGAACAAATAGTTATTTATAATCTTTGACCCAATAATGTTAATTCTTTAGGCTTATCCCAAAGAAATAATCAGAGATATGTACAGAGCTTTTATTTACAAAGATGTCCTCATGGAATTATTTGAAATCAAAACAATGGAAATAACCAAAATGAGTAGATACTGGGAGATAAAATATGTAAATATACAAATAATGAAATATACAAATAATGAAGCATTATAAGGACATTAAATTTTGTTTTCTAAAGAATATTTATTATCATGAGAAATGCTTATGCTATTCTATGTAAAAATGAATGTACAAAATTGTATATTAAATGTGTCAACTATACTAGAATTTTTACTGGAAAAATATATAAAATGTTACTCCAATTTCATTTACTTATGCATATACTTTATATATGTGTGTAAATATATGCATAAAATACCACAAAGAAATAAACATAGCATTGGTTATTAAAAATGATTTAAAATAAAAATACAGAATTCTATCTTCAAAAGATTGAGATCATATCATGCCATGAAACGTGAAGTCAACCACAAGAAAAAAATCTGGAAAGACCACAAATATATGGAGGTTAAATAACATGCTACAAAACAATGAATGGGTCAGTCAGGAAATCAAAGAGGAAATTAAAAAATACATGGACAGAAATGAAAATGAAAACACAATGGTCCAAAACCTTTGGGATGCACCAAAATCAGTCCTAAGAGGGACTATATAGCAATACCTTGAGCCTACCTTAAGAAGCAAGAAAAATCTTAAACATCCTAACTTTACACCTAAAGAAGCTAGAAGAAGAACAACAAAAACTAATGACAGCAGAAGAAGGGGAAAAAATAAAGATTAGGGCAGAAATAAATATTATGGAAATAAACAAAAAACAATAGAACAGATTGGAGAAACCAAGTCATGGTTCTTTGAAAAAATTAATGAAATTGTTAAATCCCTAGCCACACTTATCATACATAAAAGAGAAGGGACCCAGATAAATAAAATCACAAATAAGGGAGGATAAATATCAATCAATACCACATAAATACAAACAATTATAAGAGAAAATTAAGAAAAACTATATGCCAACAAACTGGGTAACCTGAAAGAATGGATGAATTCCTAGAAACATAAACTATGAAAACGGAAACAGGAAGAAATAGAAAATTTGAACAGACTGATAACTAGCAAAAAAATTGAATCAGTAATCAAAAATCTCCCAACAAACAAAAGTCCAGAGCCAGATGGCTTCACAGTGGAATTCTACCAAACACTTAAAAGAGTTAATACCTATTCTTCTCAAATTATTCCAAAAAAAAAAGAAAAGGAAGGAAAACTTCCAGATTCATTCTATGAGGCCAGCATTACCTGATACCAAAACCAGATAAAGACTCTAATAAAAAGAGAACTACAGGCCAATATTCCTAATGAACACAGATGCCAAAAATCTCATCAATAAAACAGGAGCATACCAAATACACAATACATTAAAAGAATCATTCTCCACAAACAAGTGAGATGTATACCAGGGATGCAAATGTGGTTCAATATTTTCAAATCAACGTGATACACATTAATAAAAGAAAGGATAAGAGCCATATGATCCTTTCAATAGATGCAGAAAAAGCATTTGACCAAGTATGATATCCATTCATGATAAAAAACCCTCAACAAAGTAGATTAGAGGGAACATACCTCAACATAATGGAGGCCATATATGAAAAATCCACAGCTAATGTCATCCTCAATGAGGAAAAACTGAGAACTTTTCTGTCAGGAACAAGACAGGGATGTCCACTCTCACCACCATTATTTGACATAGCACTGGAAGTCCCAGCCACAAAACTCAAACCAAAAATACAACTAAAAGGGATACAAATTGTCAAGGAAGAAGTCAAACATTCACTATTTGCAGATGATATGATACTCTATATAGAAAACACCAAAGACTCTACCAAAAAAAATTGCTAGAACTGATAACCAAGTTCGGTAAGTACAGAAATTGTACAGAACCAAGTTCAATGTACAGAAATTGGCTGCATTTCTATACACCAATAATGAAGCATAAGAAAGGGAAAACAAGGAATCAATCCCATTTACAATTGCACTGAGACCATAAGATACCTAGAAATAAACCTATATAGATATATATACAAAACCCATAAAGAGGTGAAAGACCTCTACTCTAAAAACTATAAAACCCTGATGAAAGAAATTGAAGAAGACACAAAGAAGGAAAAGGATTCCATGCTTACGCATTGGAAGAACAAATACTGTTAAAATGTCTTTACTACTTACAGCAATCTACACATTTAATACAATCCTTAACAAAATACCAACATTTTTCACAGAGCTAGAACAAAGAATCCTAAAGTTTGTATGGAACCACAAAAGACACCAAATAGACAAAGCAACTCTGAAAAAGAAAAGCAAAGCTGGAGGCATCACAATTCTGGACATAAGCTATATTATAAAGCTGTAGTGAGCAGAAGAGTATGGTACTGGCACAAAAACAGACCCACGTATCTATAGAACAGAATGGAAAACCCAGAAAGGAACCCAAAACCCTCTGGTCAACTAATCTTCAACAAAAAATAACCAATGGGAAAAAGACAGTCTCTTCAACAAATAGTGTTGGGTAACTGGACAGCAACATGCAAAAGAATGAAACTAGACCACATCTTACACCATACTCAAAAATAAATTCAAAATGGATGAAAGACCTAAATGTGAGACCTGAAACCATAAAAATCCTACAGAACACAGGCAGTAACCTCTTTGACATGGGCCATAGGAACTTCTTCCTAGATATGTCTCCTGAGGTAAGGGAAACAGCAAAAATAAACTATAGGGACTTCATCAGAATAAAAAGCTTCTGCACAGGGAAGGAAACAATCAACAAAAGTAAAAGGCAACCGACAAAATGGAAGAAGATATCTGCAAATGACCTTTCTAATAAATGGTTAGTATCCAAAATATATAAAGAAGTTATAAAATGCAACATCTAAAAAATGAATAACCCAATTAAAAAGTGGGGAGAAGGGGCACATGGGTGGTTCAGTTGGTTAAGTGTCCTGCCTTCAGCTGGGGTCCTGGGATCGAGCCCCACATCAGGCTCCCTGCTCAGCAGGAAGCCTGCTTCTCCTTCTCCATTTGTCCCATCCCCTGTTAATGCTCTCTCTCTCTCCTTCTCTCTCTCTCTCAAATAAATAAAATCTTTTGGAAAAAAAAAATAAAAAATACAGAGAAGACATGAATACACATTTTTCTAAAGATATACAGATGGCTAATAAACACATGAAGACATGTTCAACATCCCTCCTCATCAGGGAAATACAAATCAAAGCTATAAGCAAAACCTCACACCAGTCTCAATGGCTAAAATTAATAACATAAGAAATAACAGGTATTGGCAAGGATGTGTAGAAAGAGGAATGCTCTGACACTGTCAGTAGAAATATAAACTGGTGTAGGCACTCTGGAAAAAAGTATGGAGGTTCCTCAAAAAGTTAAAAATAGAACTACAGGCCTCTAATCACATTACTAAGGATTTAGCCAATGAACACAAAAATATTAATTCAAAGAAGAGATACATGGATTCTGATGTTTATAGCAGCATTATCAACAACAGCCAAATTATGGAAAGAGCTCAAATATCCATCAACTGATCAACAGGTAAAGATGTGGTATATGTATGTATAGTGAAGTATTACTCAACCATAAAAAAGAATGAAATCTTGCCAGTTACCATGAGATGGGTGGAGGTAGAAAGTATTACGCTAAGCAAAATAAGTCAGTCAGAGAAAGACAAATACCCATATGGTATCACTCATATGTGGAATTTAAGAAACAAGACAAATGATCATAGTGAAGAAAAAGAGAGAGGAAAACCAAGAAACACAATCTTAACTAATAAAGAACAAACTCATGGTGTTACCAGAGGAGAAGCTGAACAAACTTATAGTTTTACCAGAGGGGAAGCTGGTAAGGAGATGGGTGAAATAAGTGATGGGGATTAAGAAGTACTTGTGATGAGCACTTGATATTATATGTAAGTGTTGAATCACTAAATTCTATATCTGAAACTAATATTACACTGTATGTTAACTAACTGGAATTTAAATTAAAATATATAAATAAATAAATAAATAAATAGGAAATATTCCCCACCTCATTCAATGATACTACAGTTTTATAAAAAGACAGTGACTAAAAAGAGAAACAAAGGCCAATTTTGTTCATAAACTAGAAGTAAGCATCCTTAAAAAAACAGTGAATTAGATCTAACCATACATAAATCAGATAACATATAATGAATAAGTTTAGTTTTATCCCAAGAATGAAAGAGAATGTTCACATTAGAAATTCTATGTTACTCATCACATTAAAATATTAAATGGAGAAAATCATCTCAAAAGCATAAAATTCAATATTAATTCATAATAAAATATATTTAACCCATAAACATGATAAAAAATTTCCCATTCACTTATTTTTACCAAAATTAACACTAATTCATGATAAAGCACAAATAAACAAATTTAGCAAACATGGAGGTAAAGGTTAACTTTTTTAGCCTGGTAAAGAACATCTACCAAAGGCTCACAATTAACATCATTTGCTCATGTTAAAACAACAGAATCATTCCCTTTAAAATGAAGAAAAGAATGAGAATACCCACTCCAACCACCTTTACTCAACAACTTTCTAGAGGTCTTAGACCATGCACAAAGATAAGTTTACATAAAATATTGCAGGTTTGGAAAAGAAAAATCATAGCCATCATTATTCATAGATGATATCATTATAAACAATAAAAATTAAAAAAAAACAAAAACTTTTGGAAGGGAAACTGTAGCAAGGTCATTGTATTTAAGTTCTACTTAGAGTAATCAATTTCATGTCTACAACATGTCTAACAGCAAGTAACTTTTTTTTTCATTTATACATTCATTCAAATACAAATATTTATGGATATTTACTATTTGCCAGTAATGTTTTTGGAACTGGGAATATATCAGTAAATAAAACAGATAAATATCCCTGCTTTCATGGAGCTTACATTCTAGAGGAGAAGAGGTACAATAGGGAAGTTAATAATAAGTAAAACACAGATATGTAAGAAACAGATAAGTAAAACATGTATGGAGGGGGTGGGAAAAAGGCAGGAAAGGGACCAAGAAAGGATTAGGAAATGAGGGGAGAAATTAAAATTTAGATTAGAAAAATTTAGATTGGGTGGCTATAGACAGTCTCTTTATAAGGAGATATTTGATTAAAGCTTTAAAGGAAATGAGGGGATAAGCCATTTGGATGTCTGAGAGAAGAATGCAGGCAGAGGAAACCACAGGTAAAAAGCCTAAAGGCGGGGGCACGTATAGAGTGTTCTACAAACAGGTAGGTGGGTAGTGTGGCCACAGTTGAGTCAAAGATGGAAGAAGAGCAGGAAATGAGGTCAGAGAGTTAAAACAAGGCCACATCATGTAGACCGGCAGAGGCCATAACAACTTCACTTAAAATAGAACGCCACTAGAAAATTTTAAGCAGACAAATGTTATGGACAGGCTTATGTTTTAAGAGAATCACTCTGGCTGCTGTGTTCCAAGATGACTAAAAGAAAATGAAGACACAGCAGAGAAAGCAGTTAAAACACTATTGCAATAATCCAAACTAGAGATGATGGAAACAAAAACTAAAGAACAGAGACCAATAGTGTTAGCAGCAGGAAAGATGAAGTGTGGACATTTTCAAAGATAGACCCAAAATAATTTCTTTTCATATCTGATGTCAAGTGTGTGAGAGAAATGACTCAAGGATAACTCCAGGGTTCTCTGGCTAAGTAATTAGAGGAATGAAGTTTCCACTAATTAAGATGGAGAAAACTCCTAAAGACAGAGCTTTAGTGGAGCACTGATAGCTAACTGCATGTGTCAAACATGCAGTTGGACATACAAAACTAGAGTTCAGAAAGAGAGCACAGCATATGATATGAACTAAGGAGTTGTTAACATATAGGTAATTTAAAACCATGAGTCTAGATGAGATCACCTATGGAGTGGTGATGGCAAACAGAAGAGATCCTAGAACTGAGCTCTGAACACCTCAACATGCAGAAGTCGGGGAGATGAAGTTCAAACAGCAAAAGAAATGAAAAATTATGAAATCTACCTCCAATATCAAGGTCTAGGAAATAACCAGAAAGTGAATGACTGAGAACGGAATAGGATCACTAAAACAGAGGCTACCAAGGAATTGAAAGTCCTGGGTTATGAAGAATTAAAAATCATGAAAAATTATAGCAGAAATCATTTTTAAGAAAGTGACAATGTCACAGGGATTTTTTTTTAATTTAGCAAAAAAAAAAAAAAAAAAAAAGATCTGAGAAAAAGTACCTGTATTAAAAGTTACAGTGAGTAGGATAATCTGATGATATAAGAGTCAAGGCAGATTGTATTCATGAAGGAAAGTGGAGGAAGGGACTTGAAAGCAGAAATGAGAAGCAGAGGGGACATTTATCTTAATTCCACATCCAATGTTATGGTTGAGTAAAATACTCAACCATACTCTTAGTACTCAACAGTACTCGTAAGAATGCTACAGAATAGGGTAACCTGGAGTTGGCTCATACTGGCTTAATTTTTAAAAGATTTATTTATTTATTTGAGACAGACAGAGAGAGAGAGAGAGAGAACACGAGCAGGAGGGGCAGAGCAAGAGGGAGAGAGAGAATCCCAAGCAGACTCCTGCTGAGTGTGGAGCCCATTGTGGGGCTCAATTCCAGGACACTGAGATCATGATCTGAGCCCAAACTCAGAGTCAGACACTTAACCCACTGCTCATCCAGGCACCCCTAGCTCATACTGGTTTATAATTGCTGACTGTGGACATCAATTTCCAATTCCACATTTGGAAAATTATGATGGAAGATGAATGACTCTGATGCATTTATAGCACAGAGACTGGAAAAAACAACAAATCAAGGGGTTTTCTGTTTGTTTGTTTCTTCTTCCAAAGAACTATTAAATATTTACTAGCATCCACTGGCTTCAGGAGAAACTGTAACTAGGGAAAAGCTAGATTTCCATTAGCACAGAAGGGGAAGGTAACATTCATAGTATTAGTTAAAAATATAGAGGATTTGCTGGCCAGTAATCTTGAGTTGCAGACAGTACAGAGAAAAAGTTTCAGGAGTCAGGAAGAGACATTGGGTCAGAAAAAGTGATATAAGGAAATGCAGGGAGAGTCAGAATTCTGGAACAAATGAACTGGGAGTCCTGAACTCCTTATAAACACTAAAAATGATAGATACAAGGTATGAATGTTAAAGAAAGACAGGATTAAGGATGGGAAGGCCAAGAACATGTGTTTCTCAGAATCTCCCGTTTGGCTCCTGCTGACAAAAGCATGTCCTGTAGATGGGTGGTCTTATTCTGCATACTTGGGCACTCTGTTGTCTCCTGCCAATGGTGTCCTGCAGAGGTGTGGTCTTACTCCAGGTTTGAGAGTTCCCTCTCCACTCCTGCTGATAGAGAAGGTGTAGAGTCGGACAGAAGGTGTATCTTGCACTGAGCTCAGAGGCTCCTTCCTGATTTCTGTTGAAGAAGGCCTCAAAGCCAACAAAGGAACAGGTTATTTAACTATTTGTAAATATAATTTATAATAGCAAAAAATTATAAGGCACTTGGAATTACATTTAACAAAAACATGTACGAGATCTGAATGAAATTATAAAAATGTTACTAAAAGTTATTAAAGAAAATCTGAATATATGGGGAGATAAACCATGTTCATTAATGCATCAAAACACTCCATACCATAAAGATGCTAATTATCATTACATTGATCTATAAAACCTAAGCTATTTAAAAGTCCTTAGAAATTTTTTTAGAAATTTGACAAGTCTATTTTAAAATATACAGAGAATTACAGAATAACAAAGTGCTTCTGAAGAACATAAATAAGGTTGAGAAAACTGCTCTACGATATATCCAAACTTATTAAAAAGTATAATAATTAAAAGTATAGAAATTGCGCCAGAGTAAACAATTAAACATAATATAAAGAAAGCCACATATATCTAGAAACCCATGGAAACTAGTTAAATGACAGAGTTGATACTGCAGATCACTGGGCAAAAAGAAAAACCATATGATAAATTGTGCTGGGACAAACAATTTTCTTAATGAAACAAAAAAAAATAGATTCCTGCTTCATTCCACATTTTTGAATAACTGATTTCAAAGTAATTAAACATTTTAAATTGGGAAGCAAAATTTTATGATGTCCAGTCCAAACTAGACTTTATAGATTCATCTCTCTTCCTATTTTTACCTACAAGGTACAACTATAAATCCTGAAGTAATGCAAGACAACCAAAGTGGAACTCTAAAGAGGTAAAATAAGAAGATAAACTGGTTAGAGATACCAATATTAGAGAAAAAGTGTAGCAGCAGGATATTTTACTACCTCCCGCCCAAAGAAAAGATGATGATACAGGTCCAACCCCTAACCAAATTTAAAAAGATAATATGTTCTCTGATCATGATCAAATCAAACCAGAAATGAATAGCAAAAAGATAAAAAGTAAAATATTTTAAATCCACAGAGATTATACAACATGCTTCTAAGTAATCCATGGGTCTAAGAGGAGTTTCAAAGGAAATAAAAAGAAAAATATACAGAACTGAATGAAAATGAAAGTGCAACATATCAAAATATGTAAGATTCAGCTAAGGCAGCTGAGAGGGAAATTTATAGCACTATATGCTTACATTACAGAAGAGGAAATGTCTTGAATCACTAATCGAAGTTTTTACCTCAAGAAAGCAGAAAGAGAAGAGCATTATGAAACTCAAAGCTAGAAGAATAACAAAGGAAATAATAAAGATAGCAGAAATCAATGAAATTGAATATAAGAAAATAATTCAGAAAATCAGGAAATAAAAAGTTAGTTTTTTTAAAAGAAGTTAGTAAAATTGATAAAACTCTTATCTACCAAGATTGACAAAAATAAAAAGGGAGAAGACACAAATAATATCAAGAATGGAACAGAGATGAGAAGGGAGTTGAGGGAAATTGGAAGGGGAGGTGAACCATGAGAGACTATGGACTCTGAAAAACCACCTGAGGGTTTTGAAGCAGGGGGGTGGTGGGGGGGGTGGGAGGTTGGGGGAGCCAGGTGGTGGGTATTAAGGAGGGCACGTATAGCATGGAGCACTGGGTGTGGTGCAAAAACAATGAATTCTGTTACACTGAAAAGAAATTAAAAAAAAAAAAAGAATGGAACAGAGAATACCACTATAGATCCTGTAGTCATTAAAAGTATAATAAGGGACTAAAGAACTTAATGCTGAGTATAAATTTAGCAATTTAGAAAGGACCAATTTCTCAAAAAACACAAACTACCAAAATTCAATTAAAATTAAATAATCTGAGGTCCTAAAACTAGCAAAGAAAGTGAATTTATAATTAAAAGAAATTCTCATGCCTAGGTGATTTTTTTAAAGATTTTTAAAGATTTTATTTATTTACTTGAAAGAGAAAGAGAGGCAGGGGAGAGAGCTTAAGCAGAGGGAGGAATAGAGGAAGTGGGACAAGCAGACTCCACACTGAGCTCAGAGCCCAACACAGGGCTCCATCTCCACCCTGACATGAGCCAAAATCAAGAGTGGGATGTTTAACTGACTGAGCCACCCAGGCACCCCCAGATGGTTTCATTATAGAATTCTGCCAAATATTTTTAAAAGAATTAGTATCTACTCAGCAATAAAGAAAGGAAAAGTTATTGATCTATGCAATAGCTTGGATGAATCTCAATGGAATTACGCTGAGTGTAAAGTCAACTCCCAAAAGTAAAATGCCATATGATTACATTTAAATAACAAACTTGAAATGACAAAAGTTTAAAGATAAAGAACACGTTAGCAGTTGTCTAGGGTTGGGAATTAGAGGGAGTAAGGTGGAGGGAAACAGTATGATTATAAAAGGGCAACACCAAGAACCTTGTGGTAGTGGAACTGTCCCATACTTTGATTGTATCAAATGTCCATATCCAGATTGTGATATTATATTTTGTTTTTTCAAGATGTTACCACTGGAAGAAAGCTATAGAAAAGTGTACAGGATCTCTTCATTATTTCTTACAAGTGCACACAATTCTACAACTATCTCAAAATAAAAAGGTTAGTCTAAAAAAATTACAGAGATATTGGTGGAACAGTAAAATTTAAATAAATTATATAGATTAAATCATAGTATTGTATAAATTTTGATTTTTTAAAGATTTATTTATTTATTTTAGAAAGAGAACATGAGTGGGAGGGGCAGAGGGACAGGGAGAAAATCTCAAGCAGACTCCATGCTGAGTGTGGAGACTGACCTCCATGCAGGGTTCTATTGCACAACCATGAGATCACAGCTTGAGCCAAAACCAAGAGTCTGACACTTAACCATTGGCATCACCCAGGCACCCCTAAATACTGAATTCTTGATTTAAATAATTATATTGTGTCAATATAATGGAGTGTCTATGTGTTGAGGAATTATACACTAAAATATCTGGTAAAGGGAAAAAATAAACAATATGGAAATAAAAGAAACATACAAACACAGAATTCTGACCTTGGGATAGGAAAGGATCTCTTAAGCATTGTCAATAATTCTTCCATAAAAGAAAGTATTAGTAAATTTGACTACATTAAGATAAAAAACTTTCTGTGTTTTTTTTTAATAAAATTGCATATATTTAAGATATAAAGCATGGCAAAATGAAGAACTATTCATTAAAAAACACAATGAAGAAATAAATACAAGTCATCATCTGGGACAAGATACCTGCATTCATATGACTGGTCAAGGAATTACTATCGAAGAAATATTGCAAATATACTTAAAAAGAGCAACTACCTAATTGAAGAAGTCAAAATTTATGACATGACATTTCACAGAAGCTAACTTCATAATTCTGAGTAGAAAATCAAATAAATAGGAATACATTATTGCTAAATATATTCTGTTTATATAAATAGAAATAAATATGAATCAGAATAAAAGCAATTAAGAAATACTAATTATTCTTAGGTTTTTAATTATACTATTTATTTTGAATAAAATATTATGTATTATGAATAAATATTTTGATTAATAGATTTCCTCAGGCATTTTTAATGAATTATTTCAACTGCTGAAGACATTCAACATTATCAAGTTATAGGCATTAAAATTCCCATTTGCACATGGTTATAGAATTTTTAATACCTCCCACATTTTCAAACTCTAAAGAAAATGCAAAACTAATTTCCTTTTTAGCAACTTTATGTCTGATAAATTGATTTAACTATTAAATTTATGAATAGCCCATAAAGAATAGAGAGCATGTTCAACTTAACTATTAATCAGAAAAATTAAGACCCAATAGGTAATGTATTTTACTAATTAGATAGACAAAAATTAAGAACATTGGCAATACCATGTACTGAAAAGGAAAGAGTAATAGAAACTCTGTGTGTGGGTTTGTTAACATGTTCAACTTATTTGGAAAAGAATATGACACTATACAGTAAAATCCTCATCCCTAATAACACAGCAATTCCATTCCTATATTAGTATCCAACAGAAAGTCTTCTATACAGGCATTTTGAGATATATAAGAATATTCATGGAAGCATTATTTATCAGACCAAGACTTTAGAAACAAATTTAATAATAGGATGGTTAATAATAGGTGTTAATAATAGGACGGAAAAGCAAATATTGTGGAACAAAATACAGCTACATATGGCAACATGGAAGAATCTTAGAAACAAACACCAAATAAAAAACCAAGTTGCAAAAGACTAATAGTGTGTAACTTACATTTATGTTATTTATATATATTTATAATATATAACTACATATATAAACATATAATAGTATATATTTATAACCAAATATACACATAATATATTTAAATTAAATAAATATTACTTGAACATATTTATTCTTTTAATTGTGGGATATTTAATCCACAAATATACAATTCTTCATAAAGTATTACTTTTAAATATAGACAATACAGATACTGACTGAAGTTTACAAAATGTAAAATCCCGAGCATGTTTTCATTGCAATCTCATTTTTGTATTTTCTAAATGGTCCATGCTTATGCATAATTCAAAATAAAAAATATAGTTAAAAACCCAAGAATAATTAGTATTTCTTAATTGCTTTTATTCTGATTCATATTTATTTCTACTTCTATAAACAGAATATATTTAGCAATAATGTATTCCTATTTATTTGATTTTCTACTCAGAATTATAAAGTTGTCTTAATCCTTATGTATTTAACATGGCATGTATTATGAATAAATATTTTGATTAATATATTTCCTCAGGCATTTTTAATGAATTATTTCAACTGCTGAAGACATTCAACATTATCAAGTTATAGGCATTTAAATTCCCATTTGCACATGATTATAGAATTTTTAATACCTTCCGCATTTTCAAATGCTAAAGAAAATGCAAAACTAATTTCCTTTTTTAGCAACTTTATGTCTGATAAATTAATTTAACATCCTAATGTAAGATTCACAATTACTAGCAAAATGTCAACCAGATCCTTGATTAATGCTGGAGTCAAAATGATGCTTAGGCAAAAAAAATAACAATGACTACTGGATAGCAATATTCAAGAATACTATACAAAATGCAACTAGATTTACTCTAATTAATACAAAGTATCTGCATGTAAGTGCATCTAACTGCTCTTGAAGTGCACCATTAGCATGCCCAGTGTGAACTAACACAAGATGAGATACAATGTCATATTAGAGCTAAGCAAACCCTTTCTCTCCTTTTAACATTTATCATTATATTTAATAACCTGTAGTCTATTTTATATAATCATTGATGGATATCATGATAAAGATGAATTAGATCATTTTTTAACTAAGTGAATCAAAATACAGAATATCCCCTAAAGAAGTTGAGAGTTGTGTACAATCTTGATGGCTATACCAGCACTTTCAAATATGTCACAGGAAATATGCAAACAACAGATCAGAACTAGCCATCATCATGCTCTGATGCCCATATCTCTGTATATAATCTGAATTAGGGAAACCAAACTGATAATCATAGAAAGCCACTGCAAAATTATTCCAGTCATTATATAATGAAGTGAGAAAAATGCTTAAAAGGAATGAATTTGGAAGTCTTTAACAGACTTCTATTCAGAGTTACCAACATAATATTTAAAATAAAGAGTAAAACAGTATTATAGTAAATATATATTTGGTAAATAATTTGGTAAATAATATTTTCTACCAAAACATTATATTTTTATAAGTATCAATTTTGTAATAGGTGCTGTGCTAGCTATATTACACATATTACATTATTGCATCATGACAAAAACCCTTTGATGCACATAGTATTCTTCCCAGTTTACGGCGATGGAAACACAGAAGTTAAGTAATTAGCCCAGGTTTGTACAAGTAATATAATGGTAGACCTGAATTTCAGATACAGATTAGGCTTCAAAATAATTCATAATCTAAAACATTTCTGCCAAAGTATATGTTACACTATGTTAATAGATGCCATGCTGAAGGAAAAAGGATTATAATAGTTAACTTGTATGAGGATAGTTATGAAAGTACTAAATTAAGGCTAAAAAACATCTCTTTTGTTCCCTTAACAAAAGATATATATATAGATATATAGATATATCTCTCATTTCTGAAGATGTAAAAGAAGTTAAGATAAATAGGAAAGTATGAAAACTCATCCATATCTTATAAGAAAGTAGTTTAATAGCTGCATTGGTAGTATAAGCTAAGTTGTGAAAAGCTCTTCATATATAACATGTATTATTGATTAACAAACTTATAAAATTAAATGATTAAAAAATGAGGTAATAAAATATTAACTGAAATTAAAAGCTATTTTAATGGAAACAGTTAAGCTTTACCTAAAAATATTTTTTTATAATAAACTTGAAATAAGTGTGGCTAAACCAGCTGTTGCCAGGGTAAATAATCTAAAAAATTTTAGCAAAGGTTTTCAAATTACTCCTTCAATAAAATGTTTAAATTTCTTTAAATAAGAAGATAATATGACTATTTTCCAAAATATAACAAGAATTTCTCTTAACTTTGAACATTAAAGTTATAAAATATTTTAAAATCTTATCGTATGTATTGTAATGTTTATATATCCTCTTTAGCATAACCTCTGTTCTTATCCATCTGAAGAATATTTATGTTTTTCATAATATCTTTGAAATACCTTGAAACAGGGTTTCCAGCAGAAACATAAATCCTTTTTCATGTAGAAGCATAATAACCTAAATAGGATTTTTTCATTTAGAAAAGAATGTCTATACACTAATCCAAAAGTGAATAAGCACTTTGATTTACTAAATCAGGTAGTAAAAAGGTAGAGGGAGCAAGGTAGCAGTCTCTGATCTTTCTTAATTTACTCCTCACTTTCTTAAAATACTTTTAATTGTATTACTTTTGTTTTGTTTTATTTTTCATTTTTCCTGCATGATCACTGAATACATAGTTGAAGACACAAGGTAAGTAGTAAGTTTTTATATGTAAAAATTATAATATATAAAAATTGTATTTGTGAGCTTCAGGAAGTCATTAAAACAACAGATTTCAACTTTAGTAAATGTCATACAACTCTGTTTTTCATTCTACAATGAAAAATAAATTCTACACATAAATATTACCTTTCAAACCTATTAAAATCTACATAGAATTGTTCCATTCTGCTTCTCTTTAATAAGTACTTTGACACATTGAAAGTTTTACATGTATAATAATCATTCGAAGTCTCAGTAAAATAGTAATTTTTCTCTTAACTGTGACTTATGTGTTTGCAAAGTATCCAATTAATTGTATAATGGCTCTTAATTCCTTTGGAGTAAAATATATTTCATAGATAGAAGGAAATTATTTTATACTGTATAGCTATCTTTATAAAAACTAACCGATTGACTATTTTAGTAACTAATTACCTTTTAAAAGACAAAACTGCTCTCCTAGCATTGACTCAAATTATTTCCTTAATTCAAAAAGAAATTGTATTAAACCATAAGAATAAGCTCTAAAATACCATCTCATTTTTTAAAAGATTTTATTTGTAAGTAATCTTTATACCCAAATGTGGGACTAAAACTCACAATCCAGAGATTAAGTGTCACAGGCTCCACTGATTGAGCCAGCCAGGTGCCCCAAATAAATCTCATATTAACTCAATTTTACAGAAGTAATTTTTATAATTTTAAAGAACTATATAAGGTAAATAATATGGCATATCAGGAAGCCAAATACTTAACTAGTTTAAGAAGTAAAAAAGTACAATTGTCTAAAGAAGACTAGTATATAGTAAGTGGCAAGCTTCAGAAAGAAATATTTAATGCCACACAGGACAGACTACTGGAGGACAATCTAGAAGGCTGCTAAGATAATCCATGAAGACCAGTTTTAGAAGAGTGGGAAGGAAAACTAAAAGGAAAAAGAAGCAATGAAATTGATTGTTTGGGGGTGGTTTTAAAAGAAGTCTCTCATAACCTCCATCAGATCCCCCAAATCCAACCAAAATAAACATTTAAATTAAGTACATTTGTTCCCCTAGTCAAACTTCTAGATAAGTTTCTTAGACTCTTCCAATAAGATTTTAATTTCTAGTTCTCGACTCCCCACCTCCATCCCCATATAAAACTCAGAACTTGTCAAGTAATGTGAGACTAACACTAATGAAACAGTGGGAGACACCAGAAGGACAGGATCAAAGATGATGCCATAATTTTGAACTGAATGAACTGTAGAATGTGGATACTATTAAAAGCCATTTCATAAAAGGAAGAAATTAGCCTATTTGGGAAATAAGATGAGTTTTGTAAATTAAGTCATGTTAATCTCGAGGTAATGGTAATAGTTCAAAAGGGAAATTCCTATAGCTAAATTATTACCATAAAGCTACGATATGGTAATATGAATGTTTGAAAATCATCAGCAAAGAAGTTATTGTAAGTTAGGAAATTCACTTTGGGAAAACCAACTTTAACACAGATTTTATGGAGAAAATTAATTTATTCTGAGTTCCAAGAAGAGTTTCCCGGTTTCAGTTGGAAGAGTGGTGAGCAAAATGGCAGAGGAGGAGTAGACCTAAATTCCGTCTGGTCCCAGGAATTCAGCTAGATAGTTACCAAACCATTCCAAACACCTACAAACTCAACAGGAGATCAAAGAGAAGAATAGCTATAGTTCTATGAAAAGAAAATCGACCACTTTCTAGAAGGTAGGATGTGCGAAGAAGTGAATTCAAGGCAATAAATGTGAAGAGACCGTGGGGGCAGGGGCCAGCACCCAGCAAGCGGTAGAGCAGCAGAGCACAAAATCAGAACTTTTAGAAGTCTGCTCCATGGAGGGATGTCACGCCATTGGCTCAATGGGGAGTGAAATACTTGCTGGGTCAGTGTAGTCTCAGGACCTTCAGGAGTCACAGAAAGACTGGGGATGCCTGAGTGTGGCACAGCTCCAAGGTATCAGAATGTGGAAACCAGGGGCAACGACAGAGCAAAGAAGAGGGCTCTCAGCTTGGGGTTGTCATAAACCGTAATCTGAGGCAAAGTCTGACCACTACTCTTCGAGCAGGGACCCCACAAGTGGAAGATCTGGGGAGAACACCCCCCCAACCAGGACTAGTGGCATGAAAGCACACTGCAGGAATCTGCTGGGTTTGGAGACTTAAAAAAGGACCACATGCCAGAGATAGAAACACTCTGTCACAGGCTAGGTGAGCTCGGAGTGCAGCCAGAGACCAGGGAGACAGCTGTGACTGAATGCTTTTCCCTGAGGGCTCACTGCGGGGGAGCTCTTGACTCCTCTGGGGCTGGAGATTGGGAGGTCGCCATCTTCATTCTCATACTCCAAATCTGTACAGAAAGCTTTCAGGGAAAAAAAAGCTATGGAGAGAAACCCCGAGCAGATTGCTTACCCTGGCCCCAACAAGGGCGGTGAATTTCCATCTCAGGCAAAGACATCTGAGAATCAATACAACAAGCCCATCCCACAAAAGATCAGCAAGAACATCCAGAAAAGACGAAGTTTACCAGTCAATGAGAACTGCTAAACACCAGTGCTAAGGGATTACAACACAGAGAATTCATAGCTTATTTTGCCATGATTCTTTAGTCTTTCGAAGTTAAATTTCTCAAATTTTCATTATTTTTTTAAAATTTTCCTCTTTCCTATTTTAACCTATTTCATCTTATCAATACCTTTTAAAAATCTTTTTTAATTTTCATTTTCATACTCATACTCAAACCCTTCATTGTATTCAACCTTATTTTTTTGTATACATATAAGCTTCTCATTCTTTAAAATTTTGGGATACAGTTTCTTCTAACAGATCAAAATATACTCTAAGTCTAGAGTATAGTTTGTTCTAGTCTCCCCCTGATCACATTCTTTTATTTTTCTTTATTCAACCAACTGCTTATCAATTCTTTATTTTAAAATCTTTTTTAATTTTCATCCTCACATTCATATAACATTGCTTCATCATGCTTACCCTTATTTTTGTATTTTGTATACCTATAAGTTTTTCTTTCTTTTTCTTTTGGAAGGCAGTTTCTTCTAACAGATCAAAATACAACCAAAATCAAGCGTGTGGCTCTGTTCTACCCACCAGTCTAATCATATTATTTTTTTCTTTCTTCTCCCCTCAGTTTCAGGTCTCTTCTGATTTAATTAGTGTATATTTTTCTAGGATCGTCATTACCCTTTTAGTGTTTTGTTCTCTCATTCATCTATTCTTCTCTGGACAAAATGACAAGGCAGAAAATATCACCTCAAAAAAAGAACAAGAGGAAGCACCAAATGCTAGGGACCTAATCAATACAGACATTAGTAATATGTCAGGCCTAGAATTCAGAATGATGATTATCAGGGTGCTAGCTGGGTTCCAAAAAAGCATGGAAGATACTATAGAATCCCATTCTGGAGAAATAAAAGAATTAAAATCTAACCAAGTTGAAATAAAAAAGCTATTAATGAGATGCAATCAAAACTGGAGGCTCTTACTGCTAAGATAAATAGGGCAGAAGAGAGAATTAATGATATAGAAGACAAAATGAGGGAGAATAAAAAGTTGAGAAAAAGAGAGATAAACAACTATTGGACCATGAGGGTAAAATTCGAGAGATAAGCAATACCATAAGATGAAACAATATTGGAATAATTGGGATCCAAGAAGAAGAAGAAAGAAAGAGGCAAAAGGTATATTGGAGCAAATTATACCCCAGAACTTCCCTAATTTGTGGAAGGAAACACGTAAAAAAACCCAGGAGGTTCTCTGTGCTAAGCAAAATCAATAAAAATAGGTCAATGGCCTATCATCTAACAGTAAAACTTACAGGTCTCAGAGACAAAGAGAAAACCCTGAAAGGAGCTTGGGACAAGAGGTCTGTAACATACAATGGTAGGAATATTAGATTGGCAGCAGACCTATCCACAGAGACCCTGTCCGGCCAGAAAGAACTGGCATGATATATTCAAGGCACTAAACGAGAAAAATATGCAGGCAAGAATTCTATATCTAGCTAGGTTGTCAATGAAAATAGAAGTAGAGATAAAAAGCTTACAGGACAAACCAAAACTAAAAGAAATTGCAAACACCAAACCAACCCTACAGGAAATACTGAAAGGGGTCCTCTCAGCAAAGAGAGACCCTAAAAGTAACAGACCAGAAAGGAACAGAGACAATATATAGTAACAGTCACTTTACAGACAATACGATGGCACTAAATTCATATCTTCCAATAGTTCCCCTGAATGTAAATGAGCTAAATGCCCACAATCAAAAGACACAGGGTACCAGAATGTATAAAAAAAAAGACCTATTGTTATACTGTCTGCAAGAAACTCATTTTAGAGCCAAAGACACCACCAGATTTAAAGTGAGGGGGTAGAAAACAATTTAACATGCTCATGGACATTAAAAAAAAAAAAAAAAAAAAAAAAAAAAGCTGGGGTGGCAATTGTTATATCAGATCAATTAGGTTTTAAGCCAAAGACTATACTAAGAGATGAGGAAGGACACTGTATCATACTTAAAGGGTATGTCCAACAAGAAGATCTAACAATTTTAAATATCCATGCCCCTAACGTGGGACCAGCCAATTATATACACCAATTAATAACAAAATCAAAGAAACACATCGACAATAATACAATAATAGTAGGGGACTTTAACACTCCCCTCGCTGAAATGGAGAGGTCACCTAAGCCAAAGATCAACAAGGAAATAAAGGCCTTAAATGACACACTGGAGCAGATGGACATCACAGGTATATTCAGAACATTCCATCCCAAAGCAACAGAATGCACATTCTTCTCTAGTGCACATGGAACATTCTCCAGAATAGATCATATTCTCAGTCCTAAATCAGGTCTCAACCGTTATCAAAAGATTGGAATCATTCCCTGCATATTTTCAGACCACAATGCTCTGAAGCTAGAACTCAATCACAAGAGGAAATTTGGAAAGAACCCAATTACATGGAGACTAAACAGCATCCTTCTAAAGAATGAATGGGTCAACCAGGAAATTAAAGAAGAATTTAAAAAATTCATGGAAACAAATGAAAATGAAAACACAACAGTTCAAAATCTTTGGGACACAGCAAAGGCGGTCCTCAGAGGAAAGTATATAGCAATACAAGCCTTGCTGAAGAAACAAGAAAGATCTCTTGTAAGCAACCTAACCCCACACATAAAGGACCTGGAGAAAGAACAGGAAAGAAAGGCTAAACCCAGCAGGAGAAGAGAACTGATAAAAATCAGAGCAGATTTTATCTTTGTGTATGGTGTAAGAGAAAGGTCGAGTTTCATTCTTCTACATATATGATAATTTATGTGGAAAACCCAAAAGACTCCACTCCAAAACTGCTAGAACTCATACAGGAATTCCGTAAAGTGTCAGGATATAAAATCAAGGCACAGGAATCAGTTGCATTTCTATACACCAACAGCAAGACAGAAGAAAGAGAAATTAAGGAGTCGATCCCATTTACAATTGCACCCAAAACCATAAGATACCAGGAATAAACCTAATCAAAGAACCAAAGAATCTGTACTCAGAAAACTATAAAGTACTCATGAAAGAAATTGAGGAAGACACAGAGAAATGGAAAAGCATTCCATCCTCATGGATTGGAAGAACAAATATTGTGAAAATCTCTACGCTACCTAAAATAATCTACACATTTAATGCAATCCCTATCAAAATACCATCAAATATTTTTTCAAAGAAATGGAATAAATAATCCTAAAATTTATATGGAACCATAAAATACCCTGAATAGCCAGAAGAATGTTGAAAAAGAAAACCAAAGTTGGTGGCATCATAATTCCAGACTTCAATCTCTATTACAAAGCTGTAATCATCAAGATAGTATGATACTGGCATAAAAACAGACACATAGATCAACGGAACAGAACAGAGAGCCCAGAAATGTTCCCTCAATGCTATAGTCAACTGATCTTCGACAAAGCAGGAAAGATTGCCCAAGGGAAAAAAGACCGTCTCTTCAACAAATGGTGTTGGGAAAATTGGACAGCCCAATGCAGAATAATGAAACCCTACCATTTCCTTACACCATACACGAAAATAGACTCAAAATGGATGAAAGACCTCAATGTGAGATGGGAATCCATCAAAATCCTTGAGGAGAGCACAGGCAGCAACCTCTTCAACCTCAGCCTCAGCAACTTCTTCCAAGAAACATCGCCAAAGGCAAGGGATGCAAGGCCAAAAATGAATTATTGGGACTTCATCAAGATCGAAAGCTTTTGTACAGCAAAGGAAACAGTCAGCAAAACCAAAAGACAACTGACAGAATGGGAGAAGATATTTGCAAATGACCTATCAGATAAAGGGCTAATATCCAAAATCTGTAAAGAGCTTACCAAACTTAACACCCAAAGAACCAATAATCCAATCAAGAAAAGGGCAGAAGCCATGAACAGACACTTGTGCAAAGAAGACATCCAGATGGCCAACAGACACATGAAAAAGTGCTCCATATCACTCGGCATCAGGGAAATACAAATCAAAACCACAATGAGATATCCCCTCACACCAGTCAGAATGGTTAGAATTAACAAGTCAGGAAATGACAGATGTTGGAGAGGATGAGGAGAAAGAGGAACCATCTTATACTGTTGGTGGGAATGCAAGCTGGTGCAGCCACTCTGGAAAACAGCATGGAGGTTCCTCAAAAAGTGGAAAATAGAGCAAACCTGTGACCCAGCAATCACACTACTTAGTATTAACCCTAAAGATGCAAATGTAATGATCCAAAGGGGCACGTGCATCCTAGTGTTTATAGCAGCAATGTCCACAATACCCAAACTATGAAAAGAACCTACATGTCCATCAACAGATGAATGGATAAAGAAGATGTGGTATATATACATAGAATGGAATACTATGCAGCCATCAAAAGAAATGAAATCTTGCCATTTGCAATGACATGGATGGAACCAGAGGATACTATGCTGAGCAAAGTAAGTCAATCAGAAAAAGACAATTATCATATGATCTCCCTGATATGAGGAATTTGAGAGGCAGAGTGGGGGGCTTGAGAGACAGCAAAGGAGAAAATGAAACAAGATGGGATTGGGTGGGAGACAAACCATAAGGGACTTTTAATCTCACAAAACAAACTGAGGGGTGCAGAGGTGGGGAGTATGAAGAGGGTGGTTGGGTTATGGAAATTGGGGAGAGTATGTGATATGGTGAGTGCTGTGAAGTGTGTAAGCCTGACTATCCACAGACCTGTACCCCTGGGGCAAATAATACATTATATGTTAATAAAAATAATTTTTAAAAAATCCTAAAATTTGTATAAAACTGCAAAACACCCCAAATAACCAAAGCAATCCCAAGAAAAAAGAACAAAGCTGGAGGTAGTATCACACTTTTGATTTTCAAACCATACTACAAAGCTACAGTAATCAAAACAGTATAGTACTGACATAAAAACAGACACACAGACCAAAGGAACAGAATAGAGAGTGCAAAAATAAACTCCTATATATACGGTCAACTAGCATTTGTCAAGGGAGCCAAGAAATTCCAATGGGGAAAGCACAGTCTGTTTAATAAATGGTTTTAAGAAAACTGGATAATCACATACAGAAAAATTAAATTGTATACCTATCTTACACCAGTCACAAAAACTAACTCAAAACTCATTAACCATCATACCTGACAGCATAAAACTCCTGGAGAAAAAAACTTCTTGATCCTGGTCTTGTCAATGATTTTTTGGATATGACACCAAAAGCACAAGAAATGAAAGCAAAAAATCAAATGAGATTATATCCAAAAAAGCCTCTGTGCAGCAAAAGAAACAATCAACAAAGTGAAAAGGTGACGTATTGAATAGAAGAAAATATTTTCAAGCCACCTATCTAATAAAGGATAAATATCTAAATACATAAAGAACTCACACAGCTCAGTAACACAAAAAAACCATAATCCAATTAAAATATGGGCAAAGGAATGAAATAAGTATTTTCCAAAGAATACATACAAATAGCCAACAGGTACATGTAAAGATTCTTAACATCATTAATCGTCAGGAAAATGGAGATCAAAACCACAATGCGATATCCTCTCATACCTGTTACAATGGCAATTATCAAAAAGACAATACATAACAACTGTCAGTAAGGATGTGGAGAAAAAGGAATCCTTGTGCACTGTTGATGGGAATGTAAGCTGGTACAACCACTATAGAAAGTAGTATGAGAGTTCCTCAAAAAAATAAAAATAGCACTACTACATGGTCCAGCAATTCCATTTCTGAATATATATCAAAAGGAAATGAAAACAAGATCTCCAAAAGATATCTGCATTCCCTTTGATTACAGCATTATTTATAATAGCCAAAACATAGAAACAAACTAACCATATGTCAATGGATGAATGAATAAACAAGATGTGATGTATATACACACACACACACAGACACACACAATGGATTAGCTATACACACACACACACACACACAATGGATTAGCATTCAACTGTGACATAGAAGGACATTCTGCCATTTGTGACAACACTAATGGGCCTTGAGAATATCATGCTAAATGAAACAAGTCAGAGAAAAGTAAATACTATATGATAGCATTTATATGTGTGAATCAAAAAAGCAAAAACTCATAGAAGCAAAGAGTAGAATGGTGATTACCAGGAGCTGGAGGGTGGGGACATTGTGGAGATGTCAGTCAAAGTGTACAAACTTGCAGGGAAAAAAATTTAAAAAGAAATAATAAAAATGATTACTTGGTAAGAGGAGAGGAATTCACTTTATTCTGTACTTAATTACTTTTGTAAGGCCCAAATTTTTCTATCATGTTGTAGGTATTATGTTAAATATTTTAATGCACTGAAAAAAATATACTATGCATAAATATTAAATATGTTTATCCTATATTTTAGTAGCTTTTTGCCACACAAAAAGCCAACTTTGCATTACTAATGTAAAGTTTTATAAGCCATAAGCACTTAACGAATGAATCAACAAATCATTCCTAAGAATGACTTGCTACCGTAAAGAGAATGCCTATGCCATAAGAAGATGAAAATGTTCTTAATGACAATCGCCACCATCACACAGAAAATCCTTAACTCTGATTTTTTTCTTTATTTGGGGTGATTTATATGCTCCTCTATTCCCAAATGAGAACAAGAACTACTTGATGACAGCAAGAGAGTGAGCCACAACCACTACTTGCATTCGGCAAGAGACTCAAAAACAGAGGAGCGGGAAAGCTTTAAGGTGGCATAAACAGAAGATCCATCATGATGGGAGACCTTTGGCACAGAGAAGCTAGAGGCAGGCTGACAAAAAAAGATCGACCCCAAACACCATAAATCCTAAGTTAATAATGATAATAGAGGAAGAGTAAAATACTAATCTGAATATTACGAAGTAATTGCCAAAGCCTAAATATAACCTAAAATTGTTTAGTCTGTAGTTTATTCAATGTAATGTATAATACTGGATTCTAATGCATACCTTTGAAGAAAAATCTTTATTGATATTATTGGATAAATAAAAGGTTTATTACATTATTTTAATTCATAAAAATCTATTATTCTTATAGAATTACTACTACTAAATATTTTAATTTTAAGTATTTTCATTTGTAAATAAATATCAGCTATTTTAGAACTTAAAGGTAACAGCACGTACTTTGTAAGAAAATTCATTACCTCAGATAGACATTCATGCAAATTTCATAATAAATTAAACCTCTTACAGTTTTATGTGCTTTTTTCCCTTCCTCATTTTTGATCTCTGACCACACATTTTAATACCACATTTTCTTTCATCATTATGTACGTATTTAAATACCAGCCTGATTGCAAAGCAAAGGTACTCGGATATAAGGAGATTCTTAAGTGGGCCATAATTCTTCCCATTCTACTTTTAAAGAAAACTAAGAAAAGTTTAAAGTTATACTATGAAAAAAGAAAGGGATGATGTGGGAGTTACTTTTTTCAGAAAGAGTAAGCAGAAAACTGAGTAAGTGAGAACACATGCCTGTGATTAAGTTGGGGTAGGTAGCAGACTGATTCACTTAGCTGTCTCTGCCACCAATAAGAGTATGTCCCTCACATATCAGTCAACATTTGAGGACCTCCATGTTTATCTATAAACCAAGGGGCTTGGAAAATATAACCTCTAAATTCCTCTTCCAATAAAATAATGTTACCGTATGAATTCATGGATCTGCATATCTGAGAGTTAAGCAGGAATTAATGGAAATAAGAACAAAAAGTCATACCTTTTTATTATCTTTTATCCTTGTTTTACATTTGTTTTTTTCCCTGGCTTCACGAAGACCTTTCTGAGTAGGACCTTCTGGTGCATTTTCTTTTTCAGAATTAGGAACTACAAGATAACACAATTTATTCTTAGTATCTATACTATTTCTCAACAATAAATATAACTTTAGCCAAACATATGAAAGCCAAAGTCATAATGATACATGTATTTTTAAAGTATTAAACTAATAATATTAAAATACAACAGAATGTTTTAAGTGAGGTATCAAATTTATTTCCCCAAAATTCAGGGTGTCATTACTGCAAGGTCAGTGAAATGGCATGATGAACCAGTTAGAGATCATAGCAGCCAATCTCGCATTACATTATATCCAATTCCTGTCATGAGGTTTAATGTGTATACAAGTGAAGTTGAAAAGGGCCAAGGAGAGAATGATAAGCAATGACAAAACTTCCCAAGTGGAATTGGATAATAAACAATGGATTCTTAAAAGAATGTTGTATTAATAAAATATTATTCTTTATGGTTCCCAATGTTGAAAAAAACAGAAAGGAAAACATTAGGTAATATTCCAATGGGTTGTAACATTAGTCTCCAAACTCTCCTGGACATAAAGAACAATCCTACTAAAACCACCTGAGGGAAAAATAAAAGTGACAGGGAAAGTCTTTCTTTTACACATCCTTCCATATACATATACCTACTTAGGTATACATAATTTCCTCTTTTATTTCTAAACAGGAAACTAATTGCAAATAACTACTAAAATTATAATGATTAACTCTGAAATAAAAGAAATAACTAAATTTTCTAAATATAACACTAGATTTGTAATAGAGAAAAGATAAATACAAAAATTTCTTGATGAGTCCACATTCTTAAAAAATTCTAAGGTAATAAAGGCAACGAAGCATATAGCTGGCATTTAGATTCTTACCAATCTGACTTTTCCTATTCAGTACCACTTTCGAACATAGGAGAAAATCTCCAAAATAACCCTGACAATAACACTAAAACAGAATATTAAATAACACAGTTCTACATGAAAGTACTTAGAAGACTTCAAACACTTGGGTGTCCAAACTACCTAACCTCCCTGAATGGTGCTAACAGTTAGAGCCCCACAGCATCTGGGAAGTCAAAATGTGGGGGAAAGGCAACAATTACATTTTAATTTAAGAAAAATTTTCACTTCCATTAATGAAAAATTTTTACTACCAGTTCTCTATTATGATCTCCTTTTCAACAACCAACAGTGACATCTTGATAATGATAATAATTTAAAATAATAATAATTAGCATTTATGCCTCATTGATTTTTTTACTACATAACAGCCACTAGTTTAAACAATTTGCATATATAATTTCATGAAATCCTGTCAATAACTCCATCAAGGTCACTATCTTTTGTTTTCCTTTATATATGAGAAATATATATATAATAATATCTATAGGGGAAGCAATGAGAAAGCAGTAGAGAAACCCAGGATTCCAGCAGGTAGTTCTAAAATAAGAACATGAGCAGATCTCAGGTAGCATGCAAAACATGACTAAGCACCCCTTCATAAGAGAAATAAAAATCAAGAAGCAAACAAACAAAATGTTAAGGATAACAAATCAAAGTCAAAAACTAAGAAAGCCTTGGTCTATAAGTATATGTAGTTTTCCCACAACAAAATGAAATTACAAAAGTTCACACTTAATCATGTTTTGAAAAATATTCAACACTTATAACCAAAACATGAGAATAAACATTGCAGAATACATGTGGAATTAGCAGAGAAATAACACTTCTCAATTGTTTCTTGATGTAGCAAGTACAAACATGATTCCCATTCTCCATCAGATAAACATCACTTTCACTTGCATAAAGATTTATAGAACAAATAAGAGGCTCAGACATTAAATTCTGTATGACATTCATGGTTAAGCGCATATAATTCTCAAATTCCATATAGTGCTTCTTAATGTTTAGTAATATCCTAGTGAATTCCATGTCTCTATCATAGCATCTTTATGTTTATCACACCTAATGCTTATTAATGACAGGCCTATATTATTGATTGGTGCTGTGCAGTTTCCCAGATTTTATTTGGGCACAATCAACATCTTAAAGAAAGTATAATTTTTTAAGAGAAATGAAGCAAACATCAAATAAACACTTTTGCATTTATAGAAATTTTGTCTATTATACCTCCAGTGCTATATTTCATCCTTTAACAATTCCTTATGTATGTACACACTCATTGAATCAATGTTAATTGAATATGTTCAGGCCTTTCATTAAACATTAAAACTGTGCAAATCTAGAAGACAATAGGGGAAGGGTGGGAAAACTGAGTGGGAAGAAATCAGAGAGGGAGACAAACCATGAGAGACTCTTGACTCCAGAGAAACAAATTGAGGGTTGAGGATGAGGGGAGGGAGGGGCGATGGGGCAACTGAGTGATGGGCGTGAGCACTGGGTGTTATGAGCAACTGATGAATCATTGAACACTACATCAAAAACAAATGATGTACTATATGTTGGTTAACTGAACATAATAATAAAAAATAAATAAATAAAAAATAAAATTTTAAATGCATGAAAATATTGATTTAACAAAATAAATACATAAGCACCTACATTGTGCCAGTCACTAACTCTCTTGCAGATTAAACCCAGCTGAAAAGAGAATTATTTAATTGAAAAAGGTTTTGAAGAGATTATCCACAATTTGGCCCAGAGGCTAAACAGAAAATAGCTAAGAGATTAGATCACATGTAAGCTAAAATGAGGAAATCAAGCACATATCTAATTGTAATTCAGAAAAAGGCAAATAGAGGTAAAGGGGAAGAGGTTTTTCTTTAAATTTACTTTATTTTTACTTTAATTTTATTTTCTAACCTAGGCCATATATTCCATATAGCCGTAAGAAATTGGTATCTTATAATGCAATTCTGAGCAGCAACAAATGCCAACTTTAAAAGCAGCAATTTATTAAGCTAAAATCCTTATGGAATACTTTGCTTTACTCCATATGACATCTTTTTCCTGTATGAACATCTGAAGTCAGCTTTCACAGTTGTTTTTCACTTCATCTAACACTTCCAATTTCTAGCTGTTCATCCTGAATTCAAAATCTCCTATCATAAGTTATAAGATATATTAAAATACAATTATACGCATCTTTTAAACCTGTTTTGGAAATAGGAATTATTGCATTCAAACTGTGACCTTATAAGAAAGCAAAGTAATATAAGTTAATAACACAAACATATCAAAATCAGCATATTCATAAACTTATTTGAAATTAAGTAATTTGTACAAAAACTGCTTTTATCTCAAAATACATAATATTAAAGTGTTTCTGTATAGTTTCTCATAAATATTTGATATATATTATATTTCATAACAACAAAGAAAAATAGTACAAAATTGTCCCTTTAAATATCTAACCAATAATAATTTATTATTTCATACTTTCTCCTAGGAATTTTTCTATTACTCTACATACCATACAAGAATAAATGTAGAATTAAAAACCTTTTTAGGTGAGAAAGTTCAGTATTATAGTATTAATAATATTCTCTCTGGGTAGTACAATTATGGATAATTTTAAAAATAAAGTTTATCATTTTAAAAATTTCTAAAATAGGCATATCACTTTGATAATAAAAAATATGGTATATTGACAATTAATTGATTACTCCAAATCAGTTCAATTTTTGTCTTATCCCTAAATTTGGATTGAATAACAATTAATTTGCCTTTTTCCCAAAATTCAGAGTAAATGATGATCAACTCATTGTTCCCTAAGTATAGAGTGAATAAATATTAAATTTTAAGAATCTCTATTGCCATACCAACCTCTGCCTAAAATAAATGGATAGACTTTTGGATGGATGACAGGTTGACAGAGTTTTTAAAAATTAAACTAAAACAAGCAAATGGAGGGGGAGTTAATTCATATCATGAAGGATGACAGTATTTATGAGAGACAACCAGTTCACCAATAAATCAATTTCTCTTCAAATTAGAGTTCTTGGCTAAATAAGGTTCCAAGTTGATCAATCAGGGAGATGAGACAGTCTGACATGACACAGCCAAATGCTAAAACCAGAAGCTTGGGAAAAGGTACAGCAAGTCCCATATCTAACACTAGAATGCAGGTTTATAAAAATCATAAAATTATTCAGTACGGAATTTAAGGAATTCATGTTATTCAGGTATTTGGGATTACGTAATTAAAAGAATTTATTTCTTTGTGTTGTGTCGAAATTTATTCCTTTTGACCAAAAGCCACTTCAAAACATCACAGATCTTGCTTTTTTTTCTCATTTCTTCTTCAGACTATATTTTAATTGATGTCTCTTAAATTCACTGACATTTCTGCCATCTCCAATCTGTTCTGAACTATAAAATTTTCATTTAAGCTACCATATTTCTCAGTAAAAGAATTTCAACTTCCTTTTTTTGTTTCTGTGTATCTGCTAAGATTCCCTATCTCCTTAATTAATGTCATATTTTTCTTTAAGTCCTTGGTCATATTCAAAATAGCTGCTCTGGCATTTTTATCTGCTAAATTCAACACCTGGGCCATCTCAGTGTAGGTTTCCATTTACTGATTTTTATCTTGATTGTGGGTCACTTTTTCCTGTTTCTGTAACATGTACAGAAAATTCTAATTACATATTATGCAGTATAGATAATAGATTATAAAGACTCTGGCCAACTGCCTTCCTTTACAGGATATTGATTTTTATTCTAGCAGGCAGTTTAATTTTTTTGATGATCACCTTGAAATTCTAGGCTTAATTTTATGCTTTGTTAAAGTGGATCCATGCAAAGCCCTAAATTTTTCCCAAGGCTCTCTAACTTGGCAAGATTCAAATTCCAATTTGTCTTCCCTAGAAATTCTTTTTTTTTTTTAAGATTTTATTTATTTATTTGACACACACAGAGAGATCACAAGTAGGCAGAGAGGCAGGCAGAGAGCGGGAGGGAAGCAGGCTCCCTGCTGAGCAGAGAGCCTGATGTGGGGCCTGATCCCAGGACCCTGAGATCATGACCTGAGCCGAAGCCAGAGGCTTTAACCCACTGAGCCACCCATATGCCCCCTTCCCTAGAAATTCTATGTAAACTTTGTTTTTTGGTTTTATAGGGCAGGACAATGTTATGTTAATATGATTATATTAAATGTTAATATGTGTTACCAAGATGTTAATGAGGTCTCTCCATTCCAGTCATGGACAGAACTCCAATGTCTCCCATCTCTGACTTCTAGTATCCCCGTTCGCCTCTGAACCCTATAAAATCTTCTCTTTCTCATAAGTCTCTGGTAGTCTACATGTATAGCCTGGCTACCAACTAAGGACTCATAGTAAACTTCCTCACAAACTGGACCACTGCTCATTGCAGCACCCTTTTATCTGGTGCACTTTCCTACAGATTTTAGTCACTTTGACAACTGTCAACTATGATCTTTGCCTTTTCAGTTCATCAGGACTGGCATGCTCTTCTTGACCTCCATTTCCATGGAATTTGGTTTGGAAATTTCCACAGGCACAAAGCCATGGTGATGGTGGATCTCAACTTTAAAATTTTCCTTCTGTCACTTGCCTTCTGTGACTTGTGCTATTTTCCAATGCCTATTGACAGCTTATAGAGATTTTTTTTTTTACTGAATGAAGGTTAGTCTGGTACCACATACTCCAACATGGCCAGAAACAGAAGTCCTCCCATTATAGTTTACTCATATTAAAATTAATCTATACAGTATTGTATCTATATTCCCTCTTGATCTTTTCATTAACATTTTAATTTATGAAATAGTTACCATATCATTTATTCACTTTTAAGTATCTCTAACATTTGGAGCACTGATAAGATTTAAAAATCACCAACCAATATTAAATTAGTTTTACCACATTTTACTTTTACCTCTAATTTCAGAAGCATGGTAATTATGCCCTATTTCCATATGCTTCAGAGTTGCTTGAAGCCCAGAAATCTAAAAAATAAAATCAAAAGATATAGGGTTATATACAAAATGACCCAAAAAGGACAAAACAAAATGCAATGTTTAAATATCAACTGCAAGATATAAAAATATTAACCTCTAGGATTAATTCCTACATATTAAAAATTTTTGAAACATGAATTACAACAAAAGAAAAACGTAATTTTAAGTTTAAATCCAATTCCATGGGTGATTATTAGGTATCCATTATAAATAAACATCTGAAACATTTATTTCACAGCATCATTTCCTGAATCAAGAATACTTATTGTACACTTTGAATGATAATTATTCAGTACTCTACTTTGAGAGAAGTTTCTCCTCTGTTGAAATTACTTCACAATAACTTAATTCATCTTTCTATTTATAAAAGATGAGGAAAGTATTAGTTGGGAAGTAAAATATGAAGAGACTTGTTTTTCCTGAAACTCTTAGCTCATTTTCCGCCCACAGACACTCCTTGTTTTATTAAACATGTTTTATAATTAAGAACATTTGTTAGTTTGGTGGCATATAATTTACCTATATTTCCTGAACAATAGTCTTGAATTAAAAACTCAACCTTAAAGAGTTCTCTCATCCCTCACTGTGATTATACCAACACAAAAACCATCTGTTTAATTATATACAGATACACACATTTTTCCTACTATCACTGAGTAGTAACATTACTTTATTAATAGAAAATGGCAGATAATAAATTGTAACCTATAGATTAGTGCTCATGAAATGCCTGGCTGGAAAAAAAAAGTAAAAAATTTGTATCTATTCTTGGATGCCAAATGGAATATGGAAGTTTTAAATATACTTATTTAGAATAGCATAAGATTTACATAAAAGCTGAAATGTAATAGAGTTCTTGTACACCAGCACCTTATTCCCATTGCTAACATCATGCATTACCATAGTGTGATTGACACAATGAGACAATATTGATTATTATTATTAACAATGTCCACATTGCATTCTAATTTCATTAAGGTTTTTCTTTTAATTTTATTTACTTATTGGAGAGAGAGAGAGAGAAAGAGTACAAGCAGGGAGAAGGAGATGGACAATCAGACTTGGTGCTGAGCATGGACATAATGCAGGGCCCTATCTCACCACCCTGAGATTATAACCTGAGCCAAAATCAAGAGTCAGACCCTTAACTGAGTTACCCAGGCTCCCCAAGATTTTTCTAATATCCTTTTTATGTTCCAAGATCCCATCTAAGATATCTTACATTTAGTCATCTTGTCTTCTTTTATTATTATTATTTTATTTAAATTCAATTTATTAACATATAGTATATTATTCATTTCAGAGATAGAGTTCAGTGATTCATCACTTGTATATAATACTCAATGCTCATTATATCATGTGCCCTCCTTAATGTCCATCACTCAATTATCCCATACCTCACCCCCTCTCCCCTCCAGCAGCCCTCAGTTTGTTTCCTCTTATGATTTATCTCCCTCTCTGATTTTGTCTCATTTTATTTTTCCCCTCCTTCCCCCTATGCTCCTCTGTTGTGGCATCACAATTCTGGAATTGAGGCTCTATTACAAAGCTGTAATCCTCAAGACAGTATGGTACTGGCACACAAACAGACACATATCAATGGAACAGAATAGAAAACCCAGAAATGGACCCTCAACTCTATGGTCGGCTAATCTTCGACAAAGCAGGAGAGAATATCCAATGGAAAAAAAGGTAGTCTCTTCAACAAATGGCATTGGGAAAATTGGACAGCCCCATGCAGAAGAATGGAACTGGACCATTTCCTTACACCATACTCAAAAATAGACGCAAAATGGATGAAAGACAACCTCAATGTGAGACAGGAATCCACCAAAATCCTTGAGGAACCCACACAGGCAGCAAACTCTTCGACCTCAGCTGCATCAACTTCTTGCAAGGCATGTCTCCAAAAGCAAGGGGGGAAAAGGTAAAAATGAACTACTGGGAATTCATCAAGATAAAAAGCTTTTGCACAGCAAAGGAAAGAGCTGACAAAACCAAAAGACAACAGACAAAATGGAGAAAGATATTTAAAATGTCTTATCAGAGGGGCACCTGGGTGGCTCAGTGGGTTAAAGCCTCTGCCTTCGGCTCAGATCATGATCTCAGAGTCCTGGGATCGAGCCCCGTATTGGGCTCTCTGCTCCATGGGGAGCTTGCTTCCTCCTCTCTCTCTCTCTCTCTCTGCCTGCCTCTCTGCCTACTTGTGATCTTTGTCTGTCAAATAAATAAATAAAATCTTTAAAATAAATAAATAAAATGTCTTATCAGATAAAAGGCTAGTATCTAAAATCTATCAAGAACTTATCAAAGTCATCATGTCTTCTTAGCTTCCTCTGTACTGGGACAGTTTCTTAGACTTTCCCTCATTTTGATGATCTTGACAATTTTGAGTATTGGTCAGGTAATATTTTGGAGCATGCCTATACATTTGGGTTTGTCTCATGTTTTCTCATGATTAGATAGGAGTTACCGTTTTGAGGAGGAAGAGCACAGAGTAGGAGTGTCATTAATAGCTCATCAAGAATATATCAACATGATTAAAGTTTGATGATGTTAACCCTGATCACCCTCCTGAAGTAGTATTTGCCAGGTTTCTCTACTATAAAATTAGTCTTTCCCCCATTATCACCGTACTTGTGGAAGCAAGTCATTTAATTTAGCCAACAGTGAACAGCTGGGGTGTTAAGCTCCACTTCCTTGAGGGAAAGATTGTCTACATATATCATTTGAGATTCTTTTTTGAGAGAAATATTTTTATTTTTCACCATTTATATACTCATCCATTTATTTATATCCATATGAACTCATAGATATTTATTTTACACTCTGGGTTATAATCCCATACTGTATTATTTATTTTGTTACTCAAATTGTTCAAAATGTGACCACTGGGAGTTCTTTCAAGATGATTCCTATAATAAGGATGACTCCATTTTTTGATGTTTGACTGCTAACCGTTTTTAAGCTTTAACTTCTTACTTCCCTTAGGAGTAGGCTGATATGAAAGACTAGATTGCTCCCTTCTTTGCCACTGGTGGGAGATTCAAACCATATAAGCCTCTCCTCCCACATAGGAACTCTCATCCTGCTCCTAAACCCTAAACACAACAAAAACCATAAGCCAGTCTCCTTCTTAGTTCTCTCAAGACATTTCAGGCCTGCATGTAAGGCTTGTGCTGCTCTCCCCTCAGAGTTCAATTATACAATGTAGATGTTTGCATACCTTCTTGCTGTGTGTATAGCACAGTCAGTCTTAACATCCAAACAAAATTTGGTTGTTGGTCCACTTAGGAAGCGCCCTCACAGTTCCTTTGTCCCTTGATATACCCTAACATTTTCTTCAGTCCCTTCCCCCCCTTTTACCTTCTTCCCTCCCTTTCTTCCTTCTTTCCTTCCTTCCTTTCTCTTTCCTTCTCTCTCTCTTACTTTCTGAGTATCTCCTAACATTCTAGTGCAACAAGATGGGACAAATGTTCCAGGTTCATTTTGTATCTTCCCCACCCAGGCTATAATCAGCCACTTCTCCAAGGAGCCCTAGCTTCCTTTTATTGGAGAATGGTATTAGAAAGAGATATCGATGCACCAGGTATACTCATTTGCTACTGGAGTGTCATTACTTCTAGATTCTCTCAGCAAGCTGACCTAGAAAATACATACATTTACTTTTTAGAATGCCTCCTGAATTAGAGACTCATGATCCAAAAAAAGATAAAATGTAACTTTATACACACACACACACACACACACAAATTATATATATTTTCAATCACAGGACTATAACTCAGAATTTACAACATTTTCACTAATTTTGCAAAACAAACTAGGTTTTTCTATAAGATTTAAATAAATTTGAAAGTTGCTATATCATTACTTATGAAAAGAATTTGAAAACACATACTTCTTTTAGATTTTTGTCATCTCACAGTATACTTTCACTTTTATATAGAAACTGAGTATCACTAAAAAATTCTAAATTCTAACCTTTCTTCTTTCAAGATATTAGAGAGATCTATATGTTTAAAGAGAAAGATAGTGAGCTAAATGTTCATTAAGAGAAGGTTTTTAAAGAAGTGATGATTAGGAACACAGATAAAAATTATAAGACACTTCCTACTGCTTCAAGTATATACCCAAAAGTTTTGGTTAGAAGTGACTTCTAAGAGGGGTGTCTGGGTGGTTCAGTTGGTTGAGCATTCAACTCGTGATTCTGGCTCAGGCCGTGGTCTCTGGGCTGTGAGACTGAACCTCGTGTAGAGCTCCATGCTCAGTGGGGACGCTACTTGAGATTCTCCCCCTTCCTTTCCCTTTGCCCCTCTCCCACTTCTCTAAAGTGAATAAATAAAAAAAAAGAAGTGACTTCTCAGAGCATCGCTAAAATAAAACAGACAATGAAAATAGAGATGTAATAAAAAAATAATAAGTGCTTAAGAGTGGTGCAGGGGGATCGGGAGGAAGAAAGATGGGGGAGGAGTAAGAGAATGAAATATCATTATATCCCAGAAGTTCAGTCAGATAGTTATCAAACCATTCTGAACACCTACAAACTCAATAGAAGATAGAAGAGGAGAATAGCAGCAATTCTAGGAACAGAAAATTGACCACTTTCCAGAAGGTAGAATATGTGGAGAAGTGAATCCAAGGCAACATATGGGAAGATAAACCACAGAAGAAGGGGCCGGCTCCCAGCAAATGAGAGCAGCAGAGCACAAAATCAGAACTTCTAGAAGTCTGCTCCACTGAAGGATGTCACTCCAGAGGCTAAGCAGTGGTAAAGCCCTCACAGGGAGTGTGTGGTCTCAGGACCTGCAAGGTCATAGAAAGACTAGGGGCATCTAAGTGTGGCAAAGCTGCCAGGTATCAGAGTAGGGAAGTCAGCTACAGAGACAGAGCTCAGGAGTGAGCTCTCAGCTTGGCGTTACCTTAAACCATGGTCCAAGGCACAGTTGGACCACTGCTCCTAGAGCAGGGACCCCACAAGTAGCAGATATGGAGAAAACCCCTCCTTCCTCGTCCAAGAGGAGTGGCATGGGAGTGAGCAGCAGGAACCTGCTGGGTTTGGAGACTCCAAATGGAGCCATGCACCAGAGATAGAAACACTCAGTCAAGGCTGGGTGAGCACAGAGTGCAACCAGAGACCAGGGAGATGGGAGGGACTGACCACTTTTCTCTGAGGGCTCACTGAGGACTGGGGCCCAGATCTCTGGATCCTATGAAGCCAGATGTTGAGAGGCTGCCATTTTCATTCTCATCCTCCAAAGCTCTATGGAAGGCGTTCAGGGAACAAAAGCTACAGAGAGTGAACCTCAGCATATTACCTAGCCTGGCCACTGTCAAGGCCGGTGCAATTCTGCCTCGGGCAAAGACATTTGAGAATCACTGCAACAGGACCATCCCCCAGAAGATCAGCAAGAATATCCAGACAAAATCAAGTTCACTAATCAATGAGAACTTCAGAAGTCCAGAGCTAGGGGAAAGCAACACAGAATTCATGGCTTTTTTCCCATGATCCTTTAGTCTATCAAAGAAAATTTGTTTTAATTTTATTTTTTTCTTATTCTACCTTTTTTAAATTTTTCTTCTTTCCTCTTTTAATGTTTAACTATTTTATCTTATCAATACTTCCTTAAAAAATCTTACATTTTCATTGTTGTACTAACGTTTTATCCCCTCATTGTATTTAACCTTATTTTGTGTGTGTATATATATAGGTGTTTTTTCTTTAAAATTTTGAGATACGATTGCAGGGTCATAGGGTAGCTCTATTTTTAATTTCTTAAAGAATCTCCACACTGTTTTCCAAGGTGGCTGCACTGACTTGCATTCCCACCAACAGTGTAAGAGGATTCCCCTTTCTCCACATCTTCTCCAACACTTGTTGTTTACTGTCTTGTTGATTTTGGCCATTCTAACTGGTGTAAGGTGGTATCTCAATGTGGTTTGATTTGAATCTCCCTGATGGCTAATGATGATGAACATTTTTTCATGTGTCTGATAGCCATTTGTATGTCTTCTTTGGAGAAGTGTCTGTTCATGTCTTCTGCCCATTTTTTGATGTGATTATCTGTTTTGTATGTGTTGAGTTTGAGGAGTTCTATATAGATCTTGGATATCAGCCCTTTGTCTGTAGTGTCATTTGCAAGTATCTTCTCCCATTCTGTAGGTTACCTCTTTGTTTTGTGAACTATTTCCTTTGCTGTGCAGAAACTTTTGATCTTGATGAAGTCCCAAAAGTTCATTTTTGCTTTTGTTTCCTTTGCCTTTGGAGACATGTCTTGAAAGAAGCTGCTGTGGCCAAAGTCGAAGAGGTTACTGCCTATGTTCTCCTGTAGAATTTTGATAGATTCCTGCCTCACATTGAGGTCTTTTATCCATTTTGAGTTTACTTTTGTGTATGGTGTAAGACAAATATGGTGTATTTACCCCAAAGATACAGATGCAGTGAAAAGAAAGGCCATCTCAGTGTTTATAGAAGTTCCAGTTATCCAGAACTGTGGGGCCAGCACCATTCGTCTGCTTACCTCCCTTCGGGCCAAGCACACCCAGGAGAACTGTGAGACATGAGGTGTAAATGGTGAGACAGGCACCTTGATGGACATGAAGGAACTGGGCATCTGGGAGCCGTTGGCCGTGAAGCTGCAGACGTACAAGACGTACAAGACGGCAGTGGAGATGGCAGTTCTCCTGCTGCGGATTGATGACATCGTCTCAGGCCACAAAAAGAAGGGGGATGACCAGAGCCAGCAAGGCGGGGCTCCCGAACTGTTCCAGTTCTGGAACACTGATACCTCAGTGTTCATAGCAGCAATGGCCACAGTCATCAAACTGTGGAAAGAGCCAAGATGCCCTTCAACAAACAAATGGATAAAGAAGATAGGGTCCATATATACAATGGAGTATTATGCCTCCATCATAAATGATGAATAACCAACTTTTATATCAACATGGACAGGACTGGAGGAAATTATGCTGAGTGAAATAAGTCAAGCAGAGAGTCAATTAACATATGGTCTCACTTACTTGTGGAGCATAAGGAATAACATGGAGGATATTAGGAGATGGAGAGGAGAAGTGAGTTGGGGGAAATCGAGGGGGAGACAAACCATTAGAGACTATGGACTCTGAGGAAAAAACTGAGTGCTTTGGGGGCGTGGGGCAGGGTTGGGTGAGCCTGGTGGTGGGTATTCTAGAGGGCACGTATTGCATGGAGCACTGGGTGTGGTGCATAAACAATGAATTTGGAACACTGAAAAAAAATAAAATTAAGCTAAATTTTAAAAAATTGGGATATAATTTATTCTAATAGATCAAAATATACCCTAAATCTAGCCCATGGCTTTGTTCTAGTCTCCAGCCTGATCATATTCTCTCTTTTTTTTTTCTTTTTCCAACCAACGTATCAACTCCTTTTAAAACCTTTTTAAATTTCCACCTTAACACTCATATTCCATCCCTTCACCTTGTTTACCCATATATATATATGTATATATATATCTTTAAAATTTTGGGAGGTAGTTTCCTTTAAGAGACACGAATACACCCCAAATCAAGTGGGTGGCTCTGTTCTACTCACCAGTCTAATATAGATATATATATATATATATTTTTTTTTTTCTCCCTTTCTTGTCCCCCAGGTTTAGGGTCTCTTCTGATTTGGTTAGTGTATATTTTTCTGGGGTCTTTGCCACTCTTTCAATATCTTGTTCTGTCATTCATCTAGTCTTATCTGGATAAAATTACAAGGTGGAAAAAAATCACAAAAAAAAAAAAAAAGGACAAGAGGCGGTACTGACGGCTAGGGACCTAATCAATGCAGACATTAGTAATATGTCAGAATTAGAGTTCAGAATGACAATTATCAAGGCGCTAGCTGGGCTCCAAAAAAGGATGGAAGGTATTAGAGAATCCCTTTCTGGAGAAATAAAATCCCTTAGGAGAAATAAAAGAACTAATATTTAACCAAGTCAAAGTAAAAAAGCTATTAATGAGGTGCAATCAAAATGGAGGCTCTTACTGCTAGGATAAGTGAGGCAAAAGAGAGAATTAGTGATATGAAGACAAAATACAGAGAATAAAGAAGCTGAGCAAAAGAGAGACAAACTACTGGACTACGAGGGGAGAATTCAAGAGATAAGGGATACCAAAAGGCAAAACAATATTAGAATAATTGAGATCCCAGAAAAGAAAGAGAGAGAGGGACAGAAGGTATATTGGAGGAAATTATAGTAAAGCATTTCCATAATACGGCAAAGGGAACAAGTATCAAAATCCAGGAAGCACAGAGAACCCCCTTCAAAATTAAAAAAAAAAAAAATAGGTCCACACCCCATCATCTAAGAGTGGAACTTACTAGTCTTAGTGACAAAGAGAAAACCCTGAAAGCAGATCAGGACAAGAAGTCTGTAACATACAATGGTAAAAATATTAGATTGGCAGCAGACTTATCCACAGAGACCTGGCAGGCCAGAAAGAACTGGCATGATATATTCAGAGCACTAGAGAAAAATATGCAGCCAAGAATACTATATCCACCTAGGCTGTCATTGAAAATAGAAGCAGAGATAAAAGGCTTCCAGGACAAACCAAAATTGAAAGAATTTGCAAACACCAAACCAGCCCCACAGGAAATACTGAAAGAAGTCCTCTAAGCAAAGAGAGACCCTAAAAGTAGTAGATCAGAAAGGAACAGACACAATATGCAGTAACAGTCACCTTACAGCTAATGCAATGGCACTAAATTCATATCTTTCAATAGTTATGCTGAATGTAAATGGGATAAATGCCCACAATCAAAAGACACAGGGTATCAGAATGGAAAAAAGAACAAGACCCATCAATATGCTGTCTACAAGAAACTCGTTTTAAACCCAAAGACACCACCAGATTTAAAGTGAGGGGGTAGAAAACAGTTTACCATTGTCATGGACATCAAAAAAAAAAAAAAGCTAGGGTGGCAATCCTTATATCAGATCAATTAGATTTTTAGCCAAAGACTATACTAAGAGATGAGGAAGGACACTATGTCATACTTAAAGGGTATGTCCAACAAGAAGATCTAACAATTTTAAATATCTATGCCCCTAACGTGGGACCAGCCAATTATATACACCAATTAATAACAAAATCAAAGAAACACATCGACAATAATACAATACTAGTAGGGGACTTTAACACCCCCCTCGCTGAAATAGAGAGGTCACCTAAGCCAAAGATCAGCAAGGAAATAGAGGCTTTAAATGACACACTGGAGTAGATGGACATCACAGGTATATTCAGAACATTCCATCCCAAAGCAACAGAATGCACATTCTTCTCTAGTCCACATGGAACATTCTCCAGAATAGATCAGATCCTGGGTCACTGATCAGGTCTAAACCAGTACCAAAGCCTGGGATCATTGCCTGCATATTTTCAGACCACAACATTCTGAAACTAGACTCAATCCCAAGAGGAAAACTGGAAAGAACCCAAATATGTGGAGACTAAAGAACATCCTACCAAAGACTGAAGGGGTCAACCAGGAAATTAACTAAGAATTGAAAAAATTTGTGGAAACAAATGATAATGAAAACACAACGGTTCAAAATCTGTGGGACACAACAAAGGCAGCCCTGAGAGGAAAATATATAGAGATACAAGCCTTTCTCAAGAAACAAGAAAGGTTTCAAGTACACAAACTAACCCTACACCTAAATGAGCTGGAGAAAGAACAGCAAAGAAAGCCTGAACCCAGCACGAGAAGAGAACTAATAAAGGCCAGAGCAGAAATCAATGAAATAGAAACCAAAAGAACAGTAGAACAAATCAATGAAACTAGGAGCTGGTTCTTTGAAAGAATTAATAAGATTGACAGAACAACTGGCCAGACTTATCAAAGAGAAAAGAGAAAGGACCCAAAGAAATAAAATCATGAATGACAGAGGAGAGATCACAACGAACACCATAGAAATACAAACAATTATAAGAACATATTATGAGCAACTATATGCCAGCGAATTTGACAATCTGGAAGAAATGGATGTATTCCTAGAGACATATAAACTACCAAAACTGAACCAGGAAGAAATGGAAAACCTAAACAGACCCATAAGCAGTGAGGAGATAGAAGCAGTCATCAAAAATTCCCCAACAAACAAGAGCCCGGGGCCAGACAGCTTCCCAGGGGAATTCTACCAAACATTTAAAGAAGAATTAATGCCTATTCTCCTGAAACTATTCAAAAAAAAAAAGAAATGGAAGAAAAACTTCCAAACTCATTTTATGAGGCCAGCATTACCTTGATCCCAAAACCAGACAAAGACCCCATCAAAAAAGAGAATTACAGACCAATATCCTTGATGAACACAGATGCAAAAATTCTCACCAAAATACTAGCCAACAGGATTCAACAGTAGATTAAAATGATTATTCACCATGACCATTCCTGGGCTGCAAGGTTGGTTCAACATCTACAAATCAATCAATGTGATATAACACATTAATAGAAGCAAGAACAAGAACCATATGATACTCTCAATAGATGCTGAAAAAGCATTTGACAAAGTACAGCATTATCTCTTGATCAAAACTCTTCACAGTGTAGGGATAGAGGGTACATACCTCAATATCATCAAAGCCATCTATGAAAAACTACAGCAAATACCATTCTCAAAGGGGAAAAACTGCGAGCTTTCCCTCTAAGGTCAGTAACATGGCAGGGCTGGGCTGTCCACTATCACCACTGCTATTCAACATAGTACTAGAAGTCCAAGCCTCAGCAATCAGACAACAAAAAGAAATTAAAGGCATCTGAATTGGCAAAGAAAAAGTCAAACTCTCACTCTTTGCAGATGATATGATACTTTATGTGGAAAACCTAAAAGATTCCACTCCAAAACTGCTAGAACTCATACAGGAATTCAGTAAAGTGTCAGGATATAAAATCAAGGCATAGGAATCAGTTGCACTTCTATACACCAACAACAACACAGAAGAAAGAGAAATTAAGGAGTCAATCCCATTTACAATTGCACCCAAAACCATAAGATACCAGGAATAAACCTAAACAAAAAGGAAAAGAATCTGTACTCAGAAAACTATAAAGTACTCATGAAAGAAATAGAGGAAGACATAGAGAAATGGAAAAGTATTCCATGCTCATGGATTGGAAGAACAAATATGTGAAAATCTGTATGATACCTAGAGCAATCTACAAATTTAACACAATCCCTATCAAATACCATCAATTCTTTTCAAAGAAATGGAAGAAATAATCCTAAAGTTTATATGGAACCAGAAAAGATCCTGAATAGCTAGAAGAATGTTGAAAAGGAAAGCTAAAGTTGGTGGCATCACAATTCTAGACTTCAACCTCTATTACAAAGCTGTAATCATCAAGACAGTATGATACTGGCACAAAAACAGACACATAGATCAGTGGAACACAATAGAGAGTCCAGAAATAGACTCTCAACTCTATGGTCAACTACTCTTGGACAAAGCAACCTCTTTGATCTCAGCTGCAGCAACTTCTTCCTAGAAACGTTGCCAAAGGCAAGGGAAGCAAGGCCAAAAATGAACTTTTAGGACTTCATGAAGATCAAAAGCTTTGCACAGCAAAGGAAACATTCAACAAAACCAAAAGACAACTGACAATGGGAGAAGATATTCACAAATGACATATCATATAAAGGGTTAGCATCCAAAAGTGTAAAGAACTTACCAAAGTCAACACCCAAAGAACAAATAATCCAATCAAGAAATGGGCAGAAGACATGAACAGACATTTCTGCAAAGAAGACTCAGTTTGTTTTGTGAGATTAAGAATCGCTTATGGTTTGTCTCCCTCCTGATCCTATCTTGTTTCATGTTTTTCCTTCCTTAAGCTCAGGAAACAAACTGAGGGTTGCTGGGGGGTGGGGGATTGCAATAGAGTGGCTGGGTTATGGACATTGGGGAGGGTATGTGCTATGGTGAGTGCTGTGAAAAGTGTAAGCCTGATGGTTCACAGACCTGCAGCCCTGGGACAAATACTACATTATATGTTAATAAAAATAATTTTTTAAAAAACATAAGGCAAGTAATTTGATCTCTGTTCAATAGTAAGAATATAAGTAAAATGATCTAAATGCTCATATGGCTACTGCGCAGCTCCGCTGGAATTCATACATACTCTCCCAATCTTTAGTTCTTCTAACTAAACCAGTAAGAAACAATCTGAAACCCAAAGAGTATATGTGACCTAAAAGTGTTCTCAAAACGACCTTTGATCTAACCTCAGAAATTCAACTCATATTAAAATTAGGGGAATTGATGGCCTTTTCAGGAAGATAACTTAGCCCTAATTACACATAAGATAAGTATAGATCCAGTGTAGGACAGGTACAAATACAGAAATCAAATATCGAGGGAGGAGTGTAAAGCGCTTGCCAGCATGGATTCCTGGAAAACCCTAGTATTCTTGAATAGTGAAACTCAGTATGAGTGGTCTGTCAGAGGTGTCAGAGTATACATGATCTTTTGGGGATATATGAGCAGATCATAGATGGATTCCTCCCTGGAGAAGGATAATAGTGAGATAAGTGTGAGACCAGGGAATAAAAAGAATAAGATGGGCAGCAAAAGTCTAAGCAGGGCCTATGGCAAGATAAGAAGTAGAAGCAACCTAAATCTAGCATGAAGTACTCCAAGAGTTGTGCCTTTTGTTGGGATGCTGGGGAGAGGGGTTAGATTAAAAAGAGCAATGAGATGAAATTCTGAAGGTTTGATATATAATGCTATAAAAATGTAAATTATTGTTAAACTCATTTTATGCAGTATTACCAATAATACAATTCAGACATTCAAGAATACAAAATCAAAATTCAAGCACAAAGGAGCATGGAGACACAAGTAATGTTTTGCATTTTAGTAGCCAAGAATTACACTCAAAAACAGATAAAACACAACTTGATTAAAGCATATCTTAACAATAAAATCATTCAAGGAAGAATATAACCATCTTGCAAGTTATTTTAGGTTCTGAAAGTTTGGCTGAAACTGAAAATCTACAGAAAATAAAAGAATGTTAAGCATAGTTGCACTATTATATTTTCTAATAAACTGTTACATTTTTTTTAAAGATTTTATTTATTTATTTGACAGACAGAGATCACAAGTAGGCAGAGAGGCAGGCAGAGAGAGAGAGGGGGAAGCAGGCTCCCTGCCGAGCAGAGAGACCGATGTGGGGCTCGATCCCAGGACCCTGGAATCATGACCTGAGCCGAAGGCAGAGGCTTTAACCCACTGAGCCACCCAGGCGCCCCTGTTACATATTTTTTAAGTGACCCATAAACATTTTGTTCTACCTTTCTTGATTTCTGTACCAGATATTCCTCATCACTGTCCTACACCTATGCAAAAACCCCCAGGAAGAATGGAAAAGGGTGTTAAAAGCAGAAATGACTGAAATTGAGTCCAAAACTAGGGTTGTCGAATTCATTTGGGGGTAAATTCCAAGGAGTTTTATTCATTATCTCACATACATTTCACAACAATAGTTTTTAAAAAGGCAAGTAAGTCAGTGTGGCTATACTTTAGGCATGAGAAATCTGAGTTCAAAGTGTTTAAGGCCCATGTTTATAGGTGTCAAAGTTAGCATTTAAACCCAAGTTTGGGGACACCTGGGTGGCTCAGAATGTTAAGCATCTGCCTTCGGCTCAGGTCATGATCCCAGAGGCCTGGGATGGAGTACCGAATCAGGCTCCTTGCTCAGAGGGGACCTTGTTTCTCCCTCTGCCTGCGGCTCCCCCTACTTATGCTCTTTCTCTCTCTCTGAAAAATAGGTAGATAGATAGATAGATAGATAGATAGATAGATAGATAGATAGATAAAAATCTTTGAAAAAATTAAAATAAATAAATAAGCCCATGTTTGACAATGGCTGAGTGTTTTTCCTCTAACTATACTTTGTATCTCCTATACATTTATGTTTCAGTTAAATGTTTAGTAATAGTCTTTATAGGTCTAAAAGGAACAAAATAATTTTATGAATACTTCCAAATAAATCTCTTTTGCAACATAATTGTTAAAAACCTTTTAAATTTATCTCAGAAATAAAGCCAATATTTCTACTTACATTATTACAATATGAATGGTTAAAAATAATTTTGAGTTGGCGTTGATGGCCTCTTTACCTGCCCAACTGCTCTGTCTCTTTCCAGAGAGGTCAACATTTTCTGCTTCAGTAAAGTGTGGTGCTTCTCATGTAACACCCTGAGAGCCGGTTCATACGATGCATAATGTAACTTTAACCTATGAAAAGTAAAGGGCATCTTAAAGGGTAATTGAGTTAAATCAGTGATTTCCATCTAACATCTAAACCTTTTCTCTCTTTTTTTGCAGTCAAATAAAAAATGAGTAACTATATAAAGGTCAACATAGCAATCCAAGAATTGCCAGAAATATTACTTGGTATGCTACTTCTCTAAACATGGTAGGAACGAGGAAGTCAGATTTCTTTTGAGTTAACTAGTTTTCTATTTCCTACCAACAGTTTTGCTGTATTCAAGCATGTACTCAGAAGACTGCCATTCACTGAGAGGAAAAACTTGCAGTTTCTTTAATCAATTCAGAAACAATTGTCAAAAAGACAAGTGCTGCAGACAATGGAATATTAAACAGTGTCATTCACATCAAAATAAGCTAAAGGATGGTCTTCAAAACAACTTTATTAACTTATATTAAGAAAATTAAGTCTAAAAATTTCGTTATCTTACAGGAGAAGTAGTTCAACTCAACATATGATATAAGCACCTTTAAGAAACTGTTTTATTCGAAAATGCCCTCAAAATATATATGTATTTTTTTACCTTTTTTATTCAAGTGTAATTTACCTGGAGTAAAACATACAGAGCTTAAATGTTACAGTTCAGTTTTCAGAAATATGCATGCCCAGGTAGTCCATATTGTTATCAAAATATAGAGCATTTCTAATACCTCAAGAGATTCTAGAACTCCATATATGTGTAATCATAAAATATGTTCTCTTACATAACAATCAACATCATAGAAATACAAGCAATTATAGGAGATTATGAAAAACTATATGCCAACAAATTGGATAACCTGGAAGAAACAGATAAATTTCTAGAAACATATAAACTATGAAAACTGAAACAGGAAGAAATAGAAAATTTGAACATATTTGAACAAAAGCCCAGAACCACATGGCTTCATAGTCGAATTCTACCAAACATTTAAAGAAAAGTTAATACTTATTCTTCTCAAACTATTACAAAAAATAGAAAAGGAAGAAAAACTTCCAAATTCACTCTATGAGGCCAGAAACTGGCTTCTTTCACTCAGCATGTTTTTTAGATACTTCCAGGCTGTTGTAAATATCAGTAATTCATTTCTTTTTATTGTGAGTCATATTCCCTTGTATGTATATTATACCATGTGTTTATTCAATATTCTGCTGATGAAGAACTGGTTTGTTTTTAGCTTGGAGCCATTATGAATAAGATTGCTATGAACATTCTTACACCGAGTCATATAAAATATTTTTTGGCGGGGCACCTGGGTGGCTCAGTGGGTTAAAGCCTCTGCCTTCAGCTCAGGTCATGATCCCAAGGTCCTGGGATCGAGCCCCACATCGGGCTCTCTGCTCAGCAGGGAGCCTGCTTCCCCCTCTCTCTCTGCCTGCCTCTCTGCCTATTAAATAAATAAATAAATAAATAAAATTAAATAAATAAAATCTTTTTAAAAAAAAAAGATTTTTGGCTCTCTTTCTCTTAGAAAAAATACCTAGGAGTTGAATTGCTGGGTTTTAATTTACACTTTCAATAGCAATAAATGACAGCCTTGGTTACTCTACATTTGGCGATTAGTCTACCTAGTCTTGCCAATTTTATTATCAACTTCATCAATTCTATTTCCAAACATGTGATTTTGTTTATTTTTAAATATTTGTTTATTTTTGTTTATCCCTTTTCTAGTTTATTGGTTTCTGATAATTTTTTTCTTTCATTATTATTTCATTTATTTTTCTTTCTCTGCTTTTGTGGGGGTTTTTTGAGCTTCTAAGGTACAAGATTACATTATTAGTATAAAATTTTCTTCTCTAATATGGGCATTTAAAACTATCAATTTAAAAAAATAAAACTATCAATTTTACCTTAAGCACTGCTTTGGCTGCATCTCACTATTTTTAATATGTTGCACCTTCAGTCATTCATACTGAAATACTTTCTCACTTCCTTCTTTGACTCATGGACTATTTAGAACTATGTTACTATATTTCCAAATATTTGGGAATTTTCCAGAGACTTTTTGTCATTGATTTTTTTTTTTTTTATGACTTGCAATTTATTCAGAAGAAAACAACACAGAAGGTAAGGAATTACTCACTGATAAATGGCATGCCATTATCAAGCACATGGAATTGACCCCCAAATGGATTATTCATTTTATAATATTTTTTTCTTTGCAGATTATTTTTTTTCAGCATAACAGTATTCCTTGTTTTTGCACCACACCCAGTGCTCCATGCAATCCGTGCCCTCTCTAATACCCACCACCTGGTTCCCCCAACCTCCCACCCCCCGCCGCTTCAAACACCTCCGATTGTTTTTCAGAGTCCATAGTCTCTCATGGTTCACCTCCCCTTCCAATTTCCCTCAACTCCCTTCTCCTCTCCATCTCCCCTTGTCCTCCATGTTATTTGTTATGCTCCACAAATAAGTGAAACCATATGATAATTGACTCTCTCTGCTTGACTTATTTCACTCAGCATAATCTCTTCCAGTCCCGTCCATGTTGCTACAAAAGTTGGGTATTCATCCTTTCTGATGGAGGCATAATACTCCATAGTGTATATGGACCACATCTTCCTTATCCATTCGTCTGTTGAAGGGCATCTTGGTTCTTTCCACAGTTTGGCGACCGTGGCCATTGCTGCTATGAACATTGGGGTACAGATGGCCCTTCTTTTCACTGCATCTGTATCTTTGGGGTAAATACCCAGTAGTGCAATGGCAGGGTCATAGGGAAGCTCTGTTTTTAATTTCTTGAGGAATCTCCACACTGTTCTCCAAAGTGGCTGCACCAACTTGCATTCCCACCAACAGTGTAAGAGGGTTCCCCTTTCTCCACATCCTCTCCAACACATGTTGTTTCCTGTCTTGCTAATTTTGGCCATTCTAACTGGTGTAAGGTGGTATCTCAATGTGGTTTTAATTTGAATCTCCCTGATGGCTAGTGATGATGAACATTTTTTCATATGTCTGATAGCCATTGTTGTCATTGATTTTTAATTTAATTTGATTGTGGTCAGAGAACATATTTTGTACAATTCTCTGAAATATATAGACACTTGTCTAGACACAAAATATTACCTATTTTGCGCACATGAAAAGTCCAAAGTAGAATTCAAGGAATGTCAATTAAACTCAATTAATTGATGCCTTATTCTATAGACCTAAGAGACTTTTGCCCATTTTTCTAATAATTGCTAAAAAGTAAAGGTTAAAATATCCAATTGTCACTGTGGAAATATGAATTTTTATGTTCTATCAGATTTTGTTTCATATATTTTGCAGCTCTTAGAGTCATGCATATTATGACTTCCTGATAAACTGACTCTTTCTTATCTTATTGAAATGGCCTCTTTTTCTCTGATTCTCAGGATGACCCTGGGGATGTTGTTTCTGTATCCCTTCTCCTTAGGCCAGGTGGGCATGCTGAGGTTGGTCTCCTTCCCCAGAGAGAGCTAACACTTTGGCTGTGCTGCAAACTGTGGAGGAGGTATCTTCCCCAAAAGGTAAATGATACCCTCCTAAAGTTGGCCCTACTTCCTTCTCTCTTAACAGCCAAGCTAATAGTTTGGTAAGGGAGAAAAGAGACTATATGTCCAAACTGCTGTAAGAATTAATCATATACTACCAGGAACCAAAACACCCCAAAGACTGGATTTTGAGATGCTAAAAAGGGCTATAACCTAAGACTGGATAAAAATAATTTGCATAAGACACTGGATTTTACAAGTACTAAAACAAATACCCCAATGGATGCAAAAAAGTCACTGCTGAGGTGACTGTTAGAAACTTGGAACACTCAGAAAAGTGAAAATACCTTGAGCGGCCCTACTGACAAAGAGTAGAAAAGGAACTCCATAACACTACAGCAATTATACACTATGATGACAATCCCTGTTCTTCCATAGAATTACCTATAGCTATTTACTTGTGTGACTATGTACTGTGAAAAGATATTTTAAGAAGTTATTATTAATATTCACAAGCCCAGAGTGACACCACAGCTCCTATGTTAGAAAGGGGATTTACAGAGGCCAGAGAATAAGTAACATCATGGCTAAGGTCTGGCTCAAAGTGGGCTTATTTGGTCCATGTACCCACCCAATGATCAATCCCAGATTCCTTGAATAAATAATTTTAACTGATATATGATGAAGCTATCAAAGTTGAGAAAGTCACTCCAGTGTCGTCTTCTGACATAGGATAGACTACTTGAAATTGCCTCACAGCCACAATTCTGTTTATTTTTTTAGTCATTTTTTTTCCTCTGAGGCTCCATTAACTGTTTTCAGCTTCTTAGTGATTTTTTTTGTTGCAAATACGTTTTTCAGTTTGAGAACTTCCATTTGGTTGTTTATAGTTCCCATTTCACTTCTGCTATTTCCCAACTGTTCACTCATTATATTCATTATTTTATTTAAAGTTCTAAACATTTCATAAGAGCTGTTTTAAAGTCTTCATCTACTAATCCTGTTACTTCTGTCATTTCTGGGTCTGTTTCTACTTTTTCTTGGATATGGGACACATTTTCTAACTTCTATATATATTATATATTTTATCATATGTTGGACATATATTTATCTGAACTTTGTTCTCTTCCTTTAAAGAGTTTTGTCCTGGCATACTAATGGGCAGTTTGAGCTTTTCAAAGCTTACTTTCAATCTTTTATTACAGCAAGTTTAAAGTAGTTCCCTCTCTGGGGCTAGAATAGCTCTGCTCCTATAATATGGTTTATCAAGGGTATTTTTTTTTAAGATTTTATTTACTTATTTGAGAGAGAGGGAGAGAGAGGGAGAGTATGAGTAAGGTGGGCTAGAGGGAGAAGCAGACTCCCCACCAAGCAGAGAACCTGACATGGGCTCTCTCCTGGGACTCCAGGATCATGGCCTGAGCTAAAGGCAGATTCTTAACTTACTGACCCACCCAGGTTTAGCAAGGGTCTTAACTGAATGCTCAGAGTTTTCAGTGAGGGTCCTCCACTGTAGCTGGTCAGAATTCCTGCACCTGCAAACTCCGGAATCTCCACTGAGCTCACAGTTCTCCAGCCTCTGTTCTTTGTAGGCCTCATTCTCTCACTATTCCACAACTTAGTATTTGGTCAAAAGATTAAAGGAAACTACTAAAAATATTTCTTAAATTTCTTTCATGCACCTTCCACCTTTTGTGTATCCTATTCTGCAAATTCCAGCTCCCTTGGCAGCCCTGATGAGATCCCTCATCAGTTAATCAAGACTACTGTGCTCTGAGTTCTACTTTGTCACACGATTGTCTGAATAGTACTTCTGGGTCAAAATCTAAGGTGATTATGCCACTCGCTTTGAAGGGTTCCCTTCTCTTAGGCATCACAGACTGACTCTGCCAATTTTCCAACATCTGAAAAAAACAGCTGCCTAAAATTACATTCAGTTTTGTAATTCATTGCAGTTGAAGAGCTTATCTATTACCAGTTGGAAAGCTAGTTCTGTATCCGTTACTCTGACAGGGTGGCAAGCAGAAGAGCCCCAAAATAATTTTAAATGTCTTCCTATTAAAAAAATAAGAGGGCACCTGGGTGGTTCAGTCAGTTAAGCCTGACTTCAACTCAGGTTATGATCTCAGCATCTTGGGATGGAGTTCCAAGTCGGGCTCTCTGCTCAGCAGGGAGTTTGCTTATCCTTATCCCCCTCCTTCAGCTCCTCCCCCAACTTATGTGCTCTCTCTCAAATAAATGAATACAATCTTTATAAAAATAAAAGGAGTCCTTGTTTTGCAAAATATTTTCATAGAAGTATAAAAGTTATTGGTTTGTAAGTCATATTTATCTTAATATAATTTATTATTAAACCTCATCGCTGACAGTAATAAAGTCTAAGCACTAAAGTTAAGTTACATATACATTTAATATATATATTACGTATTAAAATTCAACCATTTTCAGTAAAGCATGAGAGAGTAATAAAATAAAAATGTAAGTAGTATGTACAGTTCTATTACCCATTCCATTTAATGTGCTTAACTCTATACTCTTTGCTGTATGCTGCACACTTCCATGAATATTGTATATTCATAAACACGTATTCAGGTACAGAGTTCTATATACAAAACAATGTGTATGGTAATTTGTCGACAAACTGAAGGATTGTTATTGATGGAACAACTTTTCCTGTATTTACTAACTTTAGCATCTAACTCATTCATGGGATATGACTTGATTATTCTCTAACCCAAGAATTAGCATCATGTAGAATACCACTAGGATATAACAAGGAAACAACATTTAAAAAAACCTGTTGGCAAGGATGCAGAGAAACACAAACACTCTTACACTGTTGGTGGGGATGCATATTGGTACAGTCATTCTGGAAAACAGTATGGAAGCTCCTCAGGTTAAAAACAGAACTACCTTATGACCTAGCAATTACACTACTAGGTACTTACTTCAAGGATAAAAAATACTGTTTCAAAGGGGCACATGCACCCTAATGTTTATAGCAGCACTATCAACAACAGGCAAATTATGGAAGGAGCCCAAATGTTTATCAACTGGTGAATGGATAAAGAAGATGTGTTGTGTGTACACACAAACACACACACACACACAAAGAATATTGCTCATCCATCAAAAAGAATGAAATTTTGACATCTGTAACAACATGGATGGAGCTGGAGTGTATTATGTTAAGCAAAATAAGTCAGTCAGAGAAGGACAAATACCATAGGACTTCACTCATATGTAGAATTTAAGAAACAAAACAGATGAACATAGGGGAAGGGGAACAAAAAGAGAGAGGAAGGAAACCATAAGTGACTCTTAACTATACAGAGAACAAATGGACATTTGCTGGAGGGGAGGTGGAAGGAATTGGGCTAAATGGATGATGGATATTAAGGAGGATGCTTGTGATGAGTGCTGGGTGTTGTATGTAAGTGATGATTCACTAAATTCTACTCCTGAACCAATATTACACTATATGTCAACTAACTAGAATTTAAATAAAAACTTAAACAAAAAACTTCTGTTTAGTCAGTCTGAAAGAGTGTGTCTGTTCTGTAAATTCCATAAGTAGCTTACAATTCATCTGCTTATAAGTTCTAACTTTTGAAATCGGTAATTCTGAAAATAAGTAAATTCACAAGACACTCGTGTTAAATGAGAACTACTATAAAGCTATAGGAAAAATCAACTAATTTACAGAAAAAAAATAAGACTGACATTTTATGGTTTACAGTGAAAGGAATATAGATATACAACTGAAATATTTGGGTCAAATATTAACATAGAGAACTTAGACTCTAATTTAGCCTGAAATGAAAAACACTCTTCCTTATAGTTGATTTATTATGCAATTGTACAACTATCAGACAAAGTGTTCACTGGTGATTAATTCCATCTCTAGTTTCTTTGTGACCCTATTGATATTATTGAAATTTTGTTTTAGGTCCTTAGAAAACACACACTAGTGATTCATCCAAATGGTTAAATGGAGACATTATTCTTAATGCTTAAACATGGAAATAAAGGCTAGTTGAATACACAAATGTTAATTATATTACAGTGTAATGTGGATTTTTTTCATCAGGGCCCCTAAAGATTACAAAAATTATAATTTGAAAATGCTGAATTTTTACATGAAATCAAGTATACTAGTATTCCCTTTAGGAATTCCCTTTAGGAAATTGAAGAGGTCTGATATATTTTTAAACATGGGCTAGAGACTCAAGAAAAAAAAAAAAACTAAAAAAAGTCAATTTGCCAAAGAGTAGAATATCCAAGTAGAAACAGTGAACAATCATATTTCAGGTGCCACAATTTGATACAAATGTGCTCTAAAACTGTCATATACCCAAAAAACTGAAGTACTGAAACCTGTTTGAATTAGCACAGATAGTGGGAATAGAGTCAATCCTGTGATCTTTTCGGTGAAAGAAAGTGCTGTGATTCAAACTCACTTACTTTATGTGTGTGTGCATACACACAAAAACTATTAAAATACCTTTGGGCTTTTCCTCTGGGTAAATGGGTGGCTCACCCTAATGAAGGTACAACAATTATTTATCTTTGGACAAGAAAAAGTTTAGCTACCTTTAAAGAACTTCAGCATGACCAGTAGGAACAACAGGCCCCTATATTGTCCTGAGTGTAGAACAATTCCCAAATTTAAAGAATGTACTTTTAAAACAAAATACAATATATACTTCTGAAAAGACCTGTATAAAAATGCAAAAGGGAAATCTAGATAAAGTAGTATATATTCAACATACACTTTCCATGTTATGGTATATGCAAAAAAAACCCTGCCATTTATTATATTCCATGTACTGTATCATGTACGTATACATACTGATCCAAAATATATCATCAACATTGTTAAAGATAAGAAACAAAACACAATGGCCATCTAAAGGTAAGTGGTGAAGCCAGGCTTCCAATGTTTACTTGAGACCAAATCCAAGCTCTTTCCATTATACTGTACTACTTCTCAGTTACCATTTAAGTTAAAAAGGGAACGAATCATTTTGAACATTTTTTCCCTGAATTTCTCTGGACTAAGAACAATTTTATGAACCAAGAATTTCAAACCAAAATACTGGACCAAAATAATTGGTTAAAGTCAAAGAATAAACATTATCAAAGTCCTTTTTTTTTTTTTTTTAAGATTTTATTTATTTATTTGACAGAGAGTGAGAGAGAGCATGAGTGAGGAGAAGGTCAGAGAGAGAAGCAGACTCCCCATTGAACTGGGAGCCCGATGTGGGACTCGATCCCGGGACCCCGGGATCACGACCTGAGCCGAAGGCAGTCGTCCAACCAACTGAGCCACCCAGGCGTCCCTCAAAGTCCTTTTTTTAAGTTAATGCAATTTCCCTCTTAATATAGTGCTTTATTCCTACAGACACTTAATTTAAGAAAAGTAAGAAAAACTCTAGTTTCCACAACTTAATACATTTAAGTACATTGATTCTGAAGCTTCATGGGACAGCCTATGATTTAGAAATCATAAGAGCCACAATAACCATAATCACCTACGAAAGACAACTGTCATTACCATCCCTAAATTGTGTTGTCCCATAAAGTAGCTATAGCTAAATGTGGTATTTAAATTTAAACTTAATTAAAATTAAATAAAGTTAGAAATAGGGTGCCTGGGTGGCACAGTCAGTTAAGTGTCTGCCTTCCGCTCAGGGTCTTGGAATTGAGCCCCAGGTTGGGCTCTCCGCTTAGCAGGGAGTCTGCTTCTCCCTTTCCCTCTGCCTGCCATTTCCCCTACTTGTGCTCTCTCTTTCTGTCAAATAAATAAAATCTTAAATAAATAAATAAATAAATAAAATTAGAAATCTAATCCCATGGTTGTGCTAGTCACATGAACAGTGATTAATAGAACATGTGAATTAGTAGCTATAATATTAGACAGTACACACAAAGAATATTTATAACATCACAGAAAGTTCTATGGGATAGCATTGCTCTAGAACAAATAAAAGAAAATTCCCATTAAGGATTATAAATTATTTTCTTGTTTTCTGTTTTATTTTGGAGAGGAAGTTTCTTTCTTTATTTTTGAAGTAGGAGAGGAAGGGAGGAGGGAAAATAAAACTGAGTAATATTTTTAAAATAATTTCTAAAAACTTCTGCATAAATTCAAGGTCATTCAGTATATGCACCCTCTCCACCTCACTCCTGTCAAGCAGCTTTTGCTCTTTATTTGCTATGCATACAATATGGTGAATATGCCATATTCCTTCATGACTTGGTGCCTTTGCACAGTATGTACTGTCTGTCCAGAGCACCCTGCTCCCCACTCCATTTGTTAACTAATACTTCAGAATTCCTCTACAAATAAGTTCCTGAACCTTCTTACACCTCATTCTGGTTAGAGTGACCATCCTTGGTTGGCATAATAACACTGCAGAATATTTCAGTTTAACTCCTCCCCTATCACACATCTTAGAAGTCTCTGGGAACCTTGACAGCAAGGACCTAAACTTGTCTTTGTATTTTACACACATAGTATAGTCTGGCAAACAGTAAACACTCAATAAATGTTGAATGATTATTTTACCTCAAACCTTCTGCCATAGCCAAGTGTACTTAACATTAATTAAATAACTCTTTAATAAATATGCCAACAAATATTAACAGCTTACCCTTTGAGGTCATTAATTAATTTATTCTTTTCCTGGACTATTCGCTTATGGTGCATTCGGTGAAAATCACGCTCTTTTTGAGTTTTCAGCAGATCTTCTCTGGCCTTGCTGAAAATAATAATTTTAAAAATCACTACTAATTCCAAAAAAGCATTTGACAAAGTACAACATTTATTCATGATAAAAACCCTTAACAAAGTAGGTTTAAAAGTAACATACCTCAACATAATAAAGATCGTATATGAAAAACCCCCAACAATATCAACCAAATTGGGAGAAAACTGAGAGCTTTTCCTCTGTTCAGGAACAAGACAGTGTTGTCCACTCTCAGCACTCTTATTTGACATAGTATTATTGGAAGTCCTAGCCACAGCAATCAGAAAACAAAAAGAAATAAAAGGCATCCAAATCGGCAGGGAAGAAGTCAAACTTTCACTATTTGCAGATGACATGATATTCTAGATGAAAAACCCCAAAGACTCCACCAAAAAACTGCTAGAACCAACAGATGATTTCAGTAAAGTCCCAGGATACAAAATCAACATACAGAAATCTACTGAGTTTCTATACACCAATAATGAAGCAGCAGAAAAAGAAATAAAGGAATCAATCTTATTTTCAATTGCACTAAAACCATGATACGTAGGAATAAACCTAACAAAGAGGTAAAAGAGCTGAACTCTGAAAACCATAAAACACTGATGAAAAAAATTGAAGATGACACAAAGAAATGGAAAGACATCCCGTGTATTCACAGACTGGAAGGACAAATATTGTTAAAGTGTCTGCCAAAGCAATCCACACATTTAATGCAATCCCCATCAAAATACCAATAGCATTTGTCACACAGTTAGAAAAAACCTTCCTAAAACTTATAGGAAACCACAAAAGACAACAAATAGCCAAGGCAACCTTGAAAAAGAAAAGCAAAGCTAGAGGGATCACAAGTTTGGACTTCTTACATTAAAAAGCTGTTGTAATCCAAACTATGGTACTGGCACAAAAATACACACATAGATCAATGAAAGAGAATAGAAACTTCAGAAATGAACCTATAACATATGTCAATTAATCTTCCACAAAGCAGGAAAGAATATCCAATGAAAAAGATACTGTCTCTTTAACACACAGTGTTGGGAAAAGTGGACAGCAATGTGCAAAAGAATGAAATTGGACCACTTTTTTACACCATACACAAAAATAAATTCAAAATGGATGAAAGATCTAAACATGAGACCTAAAACCATAAAACTCCTAGAGGAGAACAAAGGTAGTAACCTGTTTGACATCAGCCATAGCAATTTTTTTCTACGTAGGTCTCCTGAGGCAAGGGAAACAAAAGCAAAAATAAACTATTGGGACTTCATCAAAATAAAAAGCTTCTGCACAGCGAAGGAAACTATCAGTAAAAGACAATGTAGAGAATGGGAGAAGATATTTGCAAATGACATACCTGATAAATGGTTAGTATACAAAATATATAAAGAACTTTATGTAACTCAACACCTAAGGAACAAATAATCCAGTTAAAAAATGGGCAGAAGACATGAATAGACATTTTTCCAAAGAAGACACACATATGGCCAACAGACACCTGAAAAGATTCTCAACATCACTGATCATCAGGGCAACGTGAATCAAAACTACAAGAAGATATCACCTCACACCTATCAGAATGGCTAATGCAACAACATAAGAAACAACAGGTGTTGGTAAGGATATGGAGGAAGGGGAACCCTCTTGTGCTGCTATTGGGAATGCAAACTGTGGCAGCCACTCTGTAAAACAATATGGACGTTCCTCAAAAAGTTAAAAATACAACTATCCCATAATCCATCAATTGCACTATTTGGTATTTACCCAAAGAATACAAAAACACTAACCCAAAGGGATACATGCCCCAAGATATTTAAAGTAGCATTATCTACAATAGTCAAATTATGGAAATAGCCCAAACATCCATTTATTATTGATGGACGTCCATCAATAATGGACAATGTGATATACAGATGCAATGGAATACTACTCAGCCCTAAAAAATGAAATCTTGCCATTTGCAACAACATGGGTGGAGCTGGAGAATATTATGCTAAGTGAAATAGAGAAAGACAAAATACCATATGATTTCACTTATATGTGGAATCTAAGAAATAAAACAAAGGAGCAAAGGGAAAAAAAGAGAGACTCTTAACTATAGAGATCAAACAGATAGCTACCAGACAAGAGATAGGTGAGGGGATGGGTTAAATATGTGATGAAAATTAAGGAGTGCATTTGTCATGATGAGCACTGGATGTTGGATGGAAGTGTTGAATCACTATATTGTACACATGAAAACTAATATTACACTGTATGTTAGCTGACTGGAATGTAAATAAAAACTTTTTAAAAGTCACTCCTTAGGGCCACCTGGGTGACTCAGTGGGTTAAAGCCTCTGCCTTCGGCTTGGGACGTGATCCTGGGGTCCTGGGATCGAGCCCCGCATCGGACTCTCTGCTCAGCGGGGAGCCTGCTTCCTCCAATCTCTCTCTCTCTGCCTGCCTCTCTGCCTACTTATGATCTCTGTCTGTCAAATAAATAAATAAAAATCTTAAAAAAAAAAAAACACTACTTATTCTTTTATGGAAAAAAAAGTAATTATCAGTTTAAATCCAGTATTAAGTGATTCTAAAGATAATTTTAAAAAACAAAGATTCTGTTATAATTCACACTGAAGGATTCTAAGCAACATAGTACCTGTAGGGTTGGGAGATGAACTGGCCACCACCTATAGCTTCAAAAATAGTCATTCACACTTCATTTAAGAAAAAGGAAATTAAATATATGGGCCAAAGTAATTTGTACTCCATCTACTTCCAAAAAGAATTTGTTTATAAAACTGAAATACATATTTAAAACAGAATAATTCAAAATAATTACAAATAAAGGGAAAGACTTACAAAATGCTTGAATATATAGTTAAAAGACAATATACTGGGTTACTTAGTTCTGATAATTGTGAAAAAGAAAGCATGTATGTTCTGGGAAACACAGATTTTATTCTTGTAATACATATGAGAAATATGTGCCACCTGTAGATCACAGCAGTAGAATAATTGGTAACTTGATGAGAAAGGTTCTTTAGTATCAGTGTTGTAATACAGAAACATTCTTCAACTGGATAGACCTTCTGAAAACCCCTGATAGAAAGCAAACAAGGGTATTCTTTTTAAGCCTAGGCTGTAGGTAAAAAATTAATGGGAATGTTTCATCTACCTCCACAGTAAGTTGGTTTCAATAATGTAAAATATAATTATAATGTTACACAACAGTCTTAGTTAACTGACAAAGTGCTACTGCACTGAGACTCTCATGTTCTGAAAAATGGGTGCACTGAATTCAGGTGCTTACATCTCGTAAGAGGTCACAATGGAATAAATCTGCTTCTCTGTACTACAGAATTTCAAAATACAGATTCACATAAAATAACTGCAAAAAATACATATTACTGCATGAAGAACTATGTCAAAGCAATCCCTGAGGAGCAGAGACTGGAAGGCTGCCAGTGGGATGAGTTTAGGTTTTCAGGCCCCTAATGGGGCATAATGTGATCAGTGAGACTTGTTACTGCAAGATCAAGTCCCATAGGGCATATAATGAAAGTGTCTCATCCATTCTTCCAAGTTTCTTTCTTCCCTTCTCCTCAAATCCTCAAACTCCCCTATTTTTTAACACGACCTTTTTCTTGACATGTTCTTTATTTTACTGCCAATGTTGTAGTTTGTTGTTTTTTTTTTTTTTTTTAAAGGAAAGCCCAAGTTATATCTCTTTGGAAATGTGAACAAAGCCTAACTCTTCAACACTCAATATTCCATTTTTTGAGTGTATTCTGAATATATGTATTTAGTTGTATTTCCTAATTATTAAAAAGACTAGTACAGTACATTTGTCTCAGTAGCAGACATTCAGTTGAATCTTTTAAGGATGAAAATGTACATAGATGTTCTTTCAGACAGGAAATGATGACATACCAAGTTTATAATAAAATCAATTCTAATAATAAAAAAAAGTTGTAGTTTTTATCACAAGTATATAAACAATTAAGTCACAGTCCCCATAGGCTACACCATCATCTAACCTCAACTTCACCTCCTTGCAAACAACTTTCAAGGTACAAGAAACGGTTCACATACCTTTTTGCACATAAAAATATTCAATAAATGCTACTGTTATCATCACATCACTATTACTATTTAGTATAGCAGAAAAGATATACTAAATTTCTCTAACAGCTTGATTTATTTACCTAAAATAGGGGGCATGCCAGTATATAAATATCTTTTAATGGACAAAAAATATCAGGATACATGTTTATTAGTAACACTGTAAAACTTTATAAAAGAATTTAAACTTTCATGAACATCTATTTTGAGTCTACTAAAGTGGTCTTACTTTCAACAACTTGATGAGTTTATAAATGAGTTAATGTTCCATTTCTTATCTGAAATATAAAGCCATACATACTAGGTTTAAAAATACTTAGAAAAATAAGGTTGCAAATTATCTTAAGCAAAACTACAAATGTGCAGCACTGCATCAGCTCCCTTTTTAAATACACCTTTATAGGCCTATTTGTACATATTCCAGGAAAGAAAGCATAAGAATGGATTGAAGTATTAGATCTTAAAGTTTTCTGACCATATAAATTGTTTTCAGGACTTGCTTTCTATTTGCACAAATGAAGTCTACTCAGTAAAACAATTTAGATTCATTTCATGGTGATGCTTCTGTTATGACCTTCCTGCTGCCCATCCGCTTAATAAAAAGAAAATAAAAGTTGTACTAAAAGGTAAAATTTATAATATTCATATAAGAACTAACATTTTAAACTATACAATATTTTATTAATACAGCATCTTTGTGATGTAAAAACAAATCTACTAAGACACCAGAGATTCTATTTAAGTACAATGATGTAAAACTTACTTGATGAACATTCTATTTAGATTTGTTAATCAGAAAGAACATACTTCTTATATGATTTTTCTTTCTTTTTTTTTTTTTTTTTTACATGATTTTTCTTAATGAGGTGGCAGAATGACTGTTTCTCACTTCAGGAAACCAACATACCAAAATCTACAATTAAAGTATAAAATATTAAAATACTCATGTTTTTATATTACAAAAGCACTGTCCCAAAATCTCCATGTTTCAAATTATGAATGTGATTTAATAGTGGGCTCTTAAAAATTATTTTTAAATGAATGCCCCCAGTAAAATAATTTTGCTAACTGAAAAGTTTTAACTAAGTATTTTAAGTGACCACTTAATAATAGATTTATTGGGTTATTTTGTTATAATTTGGCAAAAAGAAGCATACAATCATTTTCTTGTTTATTTGCACCAAAGTAGGCCATCTTTGTCATGTATTTTTCTCATGCACAAACACAAACCAAAATAACTTCTGGTAACGGTATTACATAATTACCAATTATTTAATTGTTTCAACTGGATATAAATGAATTCATTTAACGCACTAATATTAATATTGGAATAATGGTTGGATAGCCAAAATGGGTTCAATCATATTTGAGGAAAAATTTCATTATATACTTAACCAAAAAGAAAGAGATATACCCATGTTCAGAAAAAAATACCTTCTTAATTTAACAAGCAATTACCTAAACACTATACCATAAAATTTTATAGGTCTCATTATTATCTTTATTTCCACAGTGTTTGTTTCTGAAAGTCATTAAATTAAATGGGTCTTTGGAAAAGCTGGATGCTCTTTGACCTTCTATAGAACTGAATTTTGTAAGTGAAGTTAGGGCTACTTAGTAAAGCACCTAAATTTTCCTCAATATTAATTGCTGTTTAATTTTAGTCTTTTTTATGTCCATATTTTCTGACAGAAGATTAAAAAAGTCTTTCATTCTTTTTCAAATGGTACATTTTAATCTTCTAATTAGCAATCTTGGTCAATTTTTATTTTCTGTCAAACCTTCAGTACACTCAATAAAACTTTTCTAGTCTGCATTTCTCTAATGTAGAAGCCCAGCAAAAGACAGCAATACTCTAAATGAAGCAAAACTTAACTTTACGGAAAGTTGTTAAAAATTCCATTATGAAGGGAAAATGATGTCTACTCCAAGGGAATGGTATAAAAAGGGCAAAATCATCAATTAATAACTCTAAAAATTATGAAAAGCTTAACTAAAAAGGCAAAATGTTAATAGCACACATTCATTTAAGCCCCTCCTACTTGTCAGAGGTATGCCCTGCGGTTATGTTGATCACAAGACACTCCCATTATATGGAGCTCACAAAATAACAACAAAATATACATTAGATAATTAGATGCAAAGGTATAAATTTCAAGCTCCTTCATAAGTATACAGTATTAAGAATAATCTAAACAAATGGAAAGATATACCATGAGATAAGAGACTAAAATCTATGAATACATCAATCCTTAAAAATATATATGTATATGTAAATATACGTGTACACATACACATACACACACACATTCTTCTCAAATCAATCAAGAATTCAATGAATCAAATTCAACTCAATCTCAAACTCCCACTTATCTACAGAAATTGACAAAAGTGACTCTAAAATTTATATGGAAATACAAAGGACCCAGAATAGCCAAACTATCTTTGAAGAACAACAAAGCTATAGGATTAATGCGACCTGACTTCAAGAACTTACCTAAAGCTACAGTAATCAAGAGTGTGGTACTAAAATACAGACAAACAAATTAATGGAACAAAATCTAGAAATAGACCCACAATTATAGGATCAAATGATTTTCAATAAAAATTCCAAAAAAATTCAGTGATGGAATAAAATGTCTTAAGAATGGTGCTAGAACAATTTTATATTCCTTTGGAAAAGAAAATTAATCTCTAGCTCCTACCTTATACCATATGCAAAAATGAATGATAGATACAGGCTGAAATAAAAATTCTTAATCTATAAAGTTTTTAGAAGAGAACAGAGACTACTACCTCCAAGACCTGGGAGTAGACAACAGTATTTCAGACAAAATATCAAAAGCAATACTATTAAAAATAAATAATTTTTATTTTTATATTAAATTTATTTTTTGTATTTCTAATATTTTATGAAATATTAAAATATTTAAAATTTTTATTATTTTATTTTATTTTATATTAAATTTATTCAAAATATAAGACTTCTGCTCACCCAAAGACACTATAAAGAAATTGAAGAGTGAAGCCATAGCTGGGAAAAAATATTCACAATGTTCTGACAAAAGTTATATACCCATAATATGTAAAGAACTCTTACAACTCAACAATAAGATAAACAATCCAACCAAAAATGGGCAGGACTTACACAGAAAGTAAGAAAGATGAAAAGCCAATAAGTACATACACACACAAATATGTTCAATATCATTCGGTATTAGAAAATGCATATCAAAACCACAACAACTACTATACAATTAGTAAAATGGCTGAAATGAAAAACACTAACAACACTCAACGTTGGAGACAATGTAGAATAACAAGAATGCTCATAGACTGCTACTGAGAATGTAAAATGACCCAAGTAAATGTTGGAAAATGGACTTTCGACTTCTTTTTTTTTTTTTTAAGATTTTATTTATTTGTCAGAGAGAGAGAGAGTGCACACACAAGCAGGGGAAGCAGCAGGCAGAGGGAGAAGCGGGCTCCCCACTGAATAAGAAGCCCAATGTGGGACTTGATCCCAGGACTTTGGGATCATGACCGGAGCTCAAGGCAGCCACCCAACGGAACAAGCCAATTTCTTAAAAATACACACTTACACTTTGGCCCAGTAATTCCACTCCTAAGTTTTTAACCAAAATAAAGAAGACACATTTCCACAAGAAGCCTTGTACACAAATCTTCATAGCAGAATTATTCATTAGGAACCACAGTTGCAAACAATCCAATAGAAAAAGAATAAACAAAATGTGACATACACTATATAATAGAATACTGCGAACCAATAAAGAGAAATAAATTACTGATAAATTCAAAAGTCATAGATATATTTTACAGAGTTTATGCTGAATGTAAAATGTCAAACACAAAGAAACATACATTCTGTGATTGCAGAGGCAGGGATGTCTAAGAACGGACATGGAAATTTCTGGATAGAGAGAAATGTTCTACATTGAGATGGCTATGAAAGTGACAAGACTTTACCTGTTTGTCAAAATTACGCAGCTAAGTCTCATACATCCTAATTTATGTAAATTATAACTCAAAAAAAGAACTATAAAAAATAATATATTACACTAAGGGGATTTAGGGTAAGGTGTGGTTGGGGGGGTAGAAATGAAATAAGAATGGCAGAAAGATGGTTATGTTCATTACTCTATGATAGGTAAGTCAAGCACAATCATTGCCTTCATCAAGTTCACAGGAGTACAGAGAATATTAGTAAGGAGATAAAATATAAACTTCTGTAACTATAACTAGTGAATGTTATGAAAGGAAAAAAGGGTGCTATAATATAGAATACTGGTTTAATCTTTATTGAGCACTCACCATGTGACAGACATTGTGCTAAACACTTTAAAATGATTCCCCTCGAGGACCAATAATACCATCTGACTTACATATGAGGAAACTAAATCGTAATTATATTATTATAGCTAATAAGGGGTAGAGAATCAAGTAGTTGTGTTGCTTTCTCCACAATACCTGACCTGGTATCAATGTTTGTCCTCAATGAAAGTTCAAGTGGTATTAGTAATGCTGAGTTTGACAACAGCAGATACTGTCCTTTCAAGAACCTAACTATTCCATAAAATTTTGTTTGACTTTATTATTATGCTGTAACCAGTTAAGTCAACCTACAAGAAAGTTATGCAGGATATAATGTATTCCATATTTTTATCATGTCCCTCCATCCAGTCTATTTTCCAACAAAAACAAGCTCACATTATGCTTTTCTTCAAAATTATCCATTGGCCTCACATACCACCTGGGAAAAAAAGCAAAGTTCTAACATAGGGCTCTACCACTTATCTCCTGGTTCCAATGACTATGGTCTCCTTACTAGCCCCCCTAACAAGCCAAGCTGTGCCCACACAGGCTCCGTGTACTTCTTTTCCCCTCTGCCTGGAATTCTCTTTTCCCAACTTCATACAAGGCCTCCCTCAGTTTCTTCAGATATCAGACAGGATTTCTCTCACCACCCTATATAAAACTGCACCCCATTTATTTCTGTCTTCTTTACCATGTTACTTTTCTTCCTAGAATTGGGACTATATCAGAATAAACTATTGAGGGCTGCCTGGGTGGTTCAGTCAGTTAAGCATCTGCCTTCAGCCCAGGTCATGATCTTGTGGTCCTGAGATGGAGCCTTGCATCAGGCTCCCAGCTCAGCATGGAGTCTGCTTCTCTCTCTCCCTCTCCCTCTGCCCCTCCCTCTCTGCTCATGTTCACCCTCCCTCTCTCAAATAAATAAAATCTTAAAAAAAAAAAAAACTATTAAAACTGCATCTAAATAAAAAGCTTTTTCACAGTGAAGGAAACCATCAACCAAACAAAAAGGCAATCTACTGAATTGGAGATGATATTTGCAAATGATATATCCAGTAAGGGGTTAATATCCAAATATATGAAGAACTTATACAACTCAGCACCAATTTAAAAATAAGCAGAGAACCTGAATAGACATTTTTCCAAGAAGACATACAAATGGACATGTGCAAAGATGCTCTACATCACTAATCATCAAGTACATGCAAATCAAAACCATGATGAGATATCCTCTTACACCTATCAGAATGCTAGTATGAAAAACAAAAGAAGTAACAAGTGTAGGCAAGGATGTCGAAAAAAGCAACCCTCATACACTATTGGGGTAAATTTAAATTGGTGCACCCACTGTGGAAAAGGTATGGAGGAATCTCAAAAAATAAAAAACTAAAATATCATATGATCCATTAATTCCACCACTGAGTATTTACCCAAAGAAAATGAAAACACTAATTCAAAAAGATATACATCCCCTAGCTTACTGCAGCATTATTTATAATAGCCAATAAATGGAAGCAACCTAAGTGTCCATGAACAGACGAATGGATAAGGAAGATGTCACACACACACACACACACACACACAGGAATAATACACTGCCATAAAAAAGGATGAGATGGTAACCTTTGGAACAACATGGATGGAACTAAAGGGTATTCCGCCAAGTGAAATAAGTCACTCAGAGAAAGACAAACACCATATGCCATCACTCGTATGTGGAATCTAAAAAACAAAACAATGTAACAAACAAAAATCAGAATAAGACTTACAAATACAGAGAACAAACTGATGGTTGCCAGAGGCAAGAGAGGTGGGGGGGATGGACAAAATGGGTGAAAGTGGGAGATACAGACTTTGAGTTATGGAATGAATAAGTCATAGGAATAAAAGGCACAATATAGGGAACACAGTCAATGACGTTGTAATAGGGATGCACGGTGACAGATGATAGCCATGTTTACAGAGAGCATAGCATAACAGAAGTTGAATCACTATGTTGCACATGAAAATTATATAAGTGTGTGCCAACTACACTCAAATGAAAAATTATTTAAAAAATTAATAAGGTAGCAATCCAGAGCCATGAATTAAAGCTCATTTGAGGAAATAAATACTTTTCCCTATATTCTTGTACCTAAAGATAACCTGCAGATTGAAAATGAGGAAGTGGAGAAACATTTATCATGCAAATGGGTGTCAAAAGAAAGCTGGAGTAGCAATATTTATATTGGACAAACCAGACTTTTTTGTTCTTAACATTGTTTTTATCCTGCTTTGTTATCAGGATAGTACTGCTGGCATTATGGAATGATTTTGAATGTGTTCCCTTTATTCCATTATTTTTAAGATTTTGATTGTCATTTTTTTTCATGTTTGGTAGAATTCACCTATGAAACCATGTGGTCTTGGACTTTTCTGTACTGGGAGATTTTTGATTCCTAATTCAATTTTCATTCTTGTTATTGTCTAAGATTACCTATTTCTTGAATCCAAGATTCATGATTCAATCCTGATAATTTGTGCATTTTTAGGAATTATCTGGGGTTTTCTTCCTGAATTATCTGATTTGTAAGCATATAATTGTTCATAGCAATCTGTTACCGCACTATGTATTTCTGTGGGTTATCTGTTGTATTGTTTTCCCTTCCATTTCTAATTTTGGTTTTTGAGTCATCTTTTTTTTTTTTCTTAATGTTAAAGCTTTGCCAGTTTTGTTCATTTTTTGGAAAAACTGGTCATTAGTTTCAGTGCTATGTTATTGCTTATGCTGGACTCTATTTTATTTATTTCTGATTTTTTCTTTGTTATTTCTTTCCACCACTAAATTACAGCTAAGTATCCTCTTTTTCTAGTCCCTTGTGGTGTAATGTTATTCATTTGAACTTTTTCTCTTTATACAAGCATTTATAGCATGAATTTCACTCTAACATCTGCTTTTGCTGTATCCCATAGGTTTTGGAATATTGTGTTTTATTTTTCTTTTGTTTAGAGACATATTTTGATGTGCTATTTGTTTTCTTATTTGTCCCACTGTTTATGCAGTAATGTGTTTAATATTCACATATTAAATATTTAATATTTGGATTGTAGATTTTCCAGCTTTGTTTTATTGTTGACCTTTAGCTTTGTACCATTGTGGTTGGAAAATATACTCAGCATGATTTAAGTCTTCTTATAATGTCTCTTTTTACATGTGTACTTGAAGAAAATGTGTCTTCTATTTTTCTTGAATGGATTGTTTTATACACACACACATCCTTAGAACCAGGTATTCTGAAATATTCTTCAAGTAAAACATGTTCTTGTTGAAAAAAATAATTACTTTAACTGAGGGTACTCATTAAAATGGAGCATATCAGAAGGGAGGTGTGTGGGTAGATAGGTAAAATAGATGAAGAAGATTAAGAGTAATGGTGTATAGAACTGCTGAATCACAATATTGTACACATGAAACTAATATAACCTGTTAACTATACTGAAATTAAAACAAAAATTAAAAATAACATTAGGAAACCATTGGGGAATATCAAAAACAGGAGTAATTCTAAATCTAAGAATTATTGAAGCAGATGTCAAGAAAATGAGAAAGTGAATTAAATTCATGATGTTGAGTTTCAAAATATGTTTAAGTGTATAATAGTAACTTCGTATGAAATTGCATTGGGAGGTCTTGTCTATTCTTTAACATGTCTGAAGTGGTCACAATAACCAAATTACAAACAAATGTGTAATTCAGAAATAAATTTTTATGGGAACTTAATTGATTACATAATCGGTCAAAAGTTACCAAAAATGGTTTTTCACATGTTTGTCTACTATGACCTTAACTTTAAAACTGAGTATTAAAAAAATTTTAAAAGTAAAATTGAGTATTCAAATATATATACAATAAAAATTAATAGATAAATGAAAGGAAAAATGATCTGCATTTTATTATAAAAGTATTGTTATATTCTTCTTTTTCAAGAAAGATTATCGAACTTGGAAACCACTCTGGAAAACAGTTCAGCAGTTTTTATGGAACTACCCCATGAACCCAGGGAAATGAAATTATGTATCTGCAAAAAGTCTTACATAAGAATGTCATAATTGCATCATATATAAAGCAGAAACTTGACACAACCCAAATTTCCATCAAATGAAGTATGAATAGACAAATCATGATATATTCGCACAATGCAATACTATTCAATAATTTTAAAAACGAACTATGGATACATACAAATCTATGGGTGAATCTCAAAAATCTTAAGTGAAAGAAGACAAACCGAAAAGAGTACGTACCATATGAGTCCTTTCAAAAGAACTTCAAGACTGAGTTAAACCAATAGATGGTGATAGAAATCAGAACATTAATTGCCTAAGGAAATGAGTACAGGAAAGTTTTCCGGTATGATGGAAATGTTTTATAATTGTGATTTGGCTTAGTGACTATATGAGTATATATGTTAACTAAAACAGACTGAACGTTAAACATCTGTATACTTTACAGTATATAAACTTTTTTAATTAATAAACTTTATTTTTTAGGAAAAAAAGAAAGATGATCAAACTGCTACTTACATTATTCAGTATCTAGTATATACTTTTACCTTCAAAGTAACTATAAACACTTTTTAATAGTACATTTTTTCCCCCTTAAAAACATCTATGTAATGAGGAACTTTTCTAAACATTTCTTTCTAAAGCTTTTTTTTTTTTTAAATCAAGGTATATTTACTGGTAATGTCGTACCAGTTTCAGGTACACAATGATTCAATATTCAGATATAGTGCAAAATGATCACAATAATATAGTTAACATCCATCACCATACATAAATATATATATATATCGAAAATACATTTTAGATAACACTTGTAGCAAGATAAGGAAAACCTCTGTTCTAAAATAGGCATTGCTTACAACAGAGAAAAAGACCATTTTTTTAAATTATAGCAATTCAAATTAAATTTAGAGTGAAATATTTCCCTTTTCACATCTCCCTTTATTCACCATTTATTCACCATTGCTGATAATATTTCAAAAATATTAATGAGTGATGATTAAAAAAAAAAATCCAAGGATGATAGTCTTTAGAGATCTTGATGATAATAGCTGACATTTTCAAAGCACTTTGTGATTTACACAGCCCTTTAATATAGATTGTCTCATTTAATTATCACATCACTCCCTAGGAGTTAATAATATTATGCATAATTACTCCCAGTTTAACAATAAGAAAACTGAGTTAATAAGTAGCAGAATATTGGAAGCTAGATATTTGAACCTTAAGTTCAATACTCTTTCCATAGCAACTCTCTTCTCTAGATAAATATTAAGCTTAGAGCTATATTATGATTTCTCTGATTTTTTTGATATATTATTAAATGCTACCAGTATAATCAGAACAATATATAACATATCTGTAAACATTGGTTATTATTAGAATATTGGTTATTATTAGAAAAGTATTTAACATCTACACTTAACTTGCTTTAAGAAACAGTCTTAACCCTGAAAAGGAAAACTTTATGGTGAAGTCTATAAAAGAAATCCCATGTTTACTACTAATCCCTATTGGAAAAATATCTTCAGGGGTGCCTGGGTGGCTCAGTGGATTAAAGCCTCTGCCTTCAGCTCAGGTCATGATCCCAGGGTCTCAGGATCAAGACCCGCATCGGGCTCTGCTCAGCAGGGAGCTTGCTTCCTCCTCTCTCTGCCTGCTTCTCTGCCTACTTGTGATCTCTATCAAATAAATAAATAAAATCTTAAAAAAAAAGATATTACTTATAAAAAAAAATCTTCAAAAGTCAACTGAAAAACCTGTGGGATAAAACATTACAATGTAGAGTAAACTTATAGCATGACAAAAATAGTTTGGTAATATTTTACAAAACTTCATTCTCCATTTTCAAAAATGTATCCAACAGAATAAGGCTCCAGAGATGTGTTTCACCAAAAGGTGTCATGAGAGCACAATGTGCTTAATATTCACTTAAGGATATAAATATTAGGCATCTATTAAGGGTCAAGCATCTTTCACCTTCAAATTTTCTATGTCAAGTAGATTAAAGCAAATAAATATTTTCCTTTCTAATCTGTTAAGGTTTAATTATATCAAATAAGATATATTTAAGAGATAATAATCATAACCATTGAAACTAAGACTGCATTTTAATAAATACAGCAAATTTTATATACATTTAGTATCTGACAGTTTAATAAACACAAATGAGAATCAGATTTCATTTGAGTGATATCTGTTTTAATTATGGGATAATAATTTGCATAGGTAATAGTTTATATGGTTTTGATTACAGTTATTAAATATTATATTCAGTAAAGAACCAGTAATCAACCAGAACTATTTAATGTCACTATGACAAAACTCATTGCAGAAAGCAGCTCTTTCTATTCAAAAGAAAATATAAAAAGCAAAACTCAAAAAGCAAACTCAAGCAGTAATTCTAAGGAGATCAGGAACTGAAACAGTATGCCAGGCAGCACTCTGAAAAATTTGCTGTGTCAAATTCCCAGCTCATCCATTAAGTGTCTATACAATATCACAGTGAGCATCAGGGCCAATAGCGCAAACCACTTCTGAGAAATGAAGGGAGAATAAAGAGCATGCTGGTTCTAGTAACTTACTATTATGCGAATCATCATACACTTCTCTTTAAAATATAAAAGGAACTTGTATAACTTGCAAAAACACTTCTACAAGTATAAATAATAAGGAATAAATGATCATATAAATTATCTTGTATATACTACCACCTTTTAAAAGTAGGAGTTTTAAAATTTTCCCTCACTTTGCAATACAAAGTCTCGTTTCTTTACATTAAAGTTTTTTACAAAGATTGAAAATATTATGTTCTTGTATGGTAGTTCTGCTTATCGAATTTTTTGTTTTGATATAATTCTTTAACAGAAAACCACTCTTTAAGTATGTTTAATAAAAAATAATGAACAAAGAATGAACTTTCTCTACTCCATATCTAAGCATTGATTTTCCATTTAACATTTTCTTAGATGAGTAGACTCATCCTTATTCAACACATTCACATGTTTGTCTTTGCCAGAATAACAGTGTTTATCTAAATTTGTTCACCAAAAACTATGTCTTCCATTAATCAGAGAAAGAAAGATTTGGCTTCCGTTAAGTTTCTCTTCTATGCATAAATTCATGCTAGGAGATTATAAAATAACAGTTTCCTTTGGGGAATTTTCAAACACCAAAATTCCTCTAACTAGGAATACACTAGCTCCTTCCTTCCTCTTTGTCTTCTATAATTTTATTATTATTTCAGAAATTAGCTTATCCTCACAGGGGAAGATTTCCACAAACCATGAAAAGATTATCAAAACCATAAGAAAGTGAGTGTATCATAACAAATTAACTATCTCCTGTATAACTTCCTACATTCCACTCTTCCTAATGGGCTGCAATTGTGAGACTTCTGATCATCTATTCAATTAATTTGCTAGTGAAGCCTTTCACATTCTTTCCAACTAGAATTTAAATATAATTCAATTCAGAATTAAAGCTCTGGTACATTAACCATAGTTAGCTTCATTCAACTCTTCCATTTAGTCCAAAAGAAAAAAATGTCATTTAAAAATTAACATACTCAGCTGCCTGTTTGTAGCATTTCAAGTCTTTCTTCAAATTTTTGTTCTCATTTTCTAAAAGCATATTCTGCGTGTAGACATCTGGAACATTCCCAGTATCTCTAAGTTCAGTTACTCCCTTCTGTATTAACTCATACCTAGAATAAAATCAAACAAAAGGCTTTATTTTGTTTCTTTCTACTAAATTGGCTTAATTTATGTACAATTCAGAAAGTTAAGTCCTACAGGATATTAACAGAAATGAGCTGCAATACTACTTTTGTAAATTAAAATGTCAAAATTTGTAATATATATTTAAAATTTTAAAAATAATTGCTAGGTACTAATATCATGGTACATATAACCAAATATCTCATATATTCCAGACACTAATCTAGACACTGGTGAAATTAACAAAGCAGTCCAAGCCCCATATCACAGTCTACTGTGGAGAGTGATACGTTCTATGAAATAAAATAAAGCAGAATAAGAGGGATAGAGAGACTGAAGTGGAGAGTGATGGGGGAATTTGTGCTATTTACATAGGTTGAAGACAGAAAGCATGACTTGCAAAGTGCTATTTGAGCAGAGAACTGAAAGAAATAAGGAACCAAGTCAGGGGGATATGAAGAAGGGAGCATTCTTGGTTGACAGAAAAGTAAATGCAAATATCCTTAGGAAAAAAGCGCATGACATGTACAATTAAAAGCAACAGCCTGTATATCTGGAGTATCTGGAACTGGAGGAAGGAAGAAAGTGGTGAGATACGGGTCAGGAAGACAGCAGGAAGCTGGAAAGAGGAATGTGACTTTACCTGAATCAGACTGAAGCCATTGAAGGTTTCTGAGAAACAAGAGATACTCCTCAGATTTGTTTTAAAAGGATTAGTCTGTTGGAGGGACGTGGGGGATGGGTAGATGGGAGATGGGTATTAAGGAGGGCACTTATGATGGCACTGGGTGTTATAAGTGATGAATCACTGAATTCTACTCCAGAAAATCAACATTGGACTGTATGTTAACTACCTAAAATTTAAAAAAAAAAAAAAAAAAAAAAAGGAACTTCTATTGTTAAAAATATGTATTAGTCTGGCATCTGCTTGAAGAAACTGACCCTAGAGGAGCAACAGTAGAAATAGAGAGACTAGTTTGGAGGCTGTTGCTGTGGTCCAAAAGAGAGAGAATGGTGGCATGAACAAAGTTGGTAGCAACAGAGATTATGAGAAATATGTCCCTTTTGGACATGCTGTAAAGGTGGAGCCAACTTATTGGTGGAGCCAATAAAGATTTTCCTACGAATCATCTCCCAAGTGTTGGTTAATAAAAGAGGTAAAAAATGACTCCAATGTTTCTGGTGGAACACCCAGCCACTTAAAAAGATGGGAATGAATGCAGCAGGAATTGGATGGTTGGAAAAATTAAGGATTTGTTCAATGCAATATGACTACTAGTCAATTAAGTGAAATGAATACTGGGTATACATGTCCAGAGCTCAGGGAAAAAGTCAGGACTTGGAATGCAAATTGGGGAATCATCAGTAAATAGATACAATTTAAAGTCACAAGACTGTAAAAGGCCACCTAGGAAGTGAATGCAAAGAGAAGTGAAGTTCTTGGACTGTTTCAAGACTGGAAGGAAGGAAATAGTACCAGAGACTAAGAATCAGAGGGGATAGTGAAGTAGTGAGTGAATATGAGAACAATGTGGCTCAAGACCCAAATAAATAAAGTTTTCCAAAAAGGAAAACATGAACAACAGTGATAAATGCTGCATACAAGATAAATAGGAGTACTAAGGATCAGTCACTGAATTTGGCAATGAGCAGCACTGAAAAAACTTTTAAGATGATAGTTTCATTAGAGTAGGTATAAGAGTAGGAAATAAGGAAGTGGAAACATACTCATTGAAGGAGACATGATAAAGTGGAGCCTAGGAAATCAAGATGAACTTAAAAGAGGATGTGGAATTCAGGGTGTTTTTTTTGGTCTTCTACCTCTTTTAAATATATGAAATACTGTATATCTATGCTTATGGGAATGATCCAGCAGAGAGAGAAAAAGCTTGGAGTGCAGGAAAAGAGAGAGAGGACAACTGCCAAAGCAATGCCCTTGAGTAGGTAAGAGGAGCTGGGCTCCAGTAGACAACTAGAGGGTTGGCCTTAGATGATAGCATGCACAGCTCAGCCTCTGTGACATGTGAGGAGGAGGAGACCTGAGAACAGAGGTGGCAGGTTAGTAGAGAGGGAGTCAGGAGTCATAGAACTTTTATTTTCTCAGTGAATTAAGAAGCAAAATCAGAGAACCATTTACAGATTTGCAAATAATTATAATTTTAATTATATATATGTATATATTATATATAGCAATAAAGCTAAATAAAAACAATTCAAATGGAAAAACATTTCAGTAATAAAGTCATTAATCAAGAAATCCCTATAAACTTTGCTATAGATGACCTAAACATTTATTTAAAAATGTTTAATTATCAGCATTTTCACATCATAAATCTTAATTTTATTAACATATTACATATTAATAATCATATGGCTGTGTTATACTTCTTATCCAATACTAAAAAAAAAGCCAAGAAAACAAAAGAACAGCAAGACAGGTTCTGCAGAATATCTAAAAGTTTAAGAAAATAGAATCAATATTAAGTAATATTTGCCACAATTTATAAAACAAATAGAGAACTATTTAATCACAAATTCATTATTATATTCATACGTAGAATGTGATTTATACTTCTCTCAGAAGACGTAAGGATTGAGTAAAGTATTAGACCATAAAGTTTTTCTGACCATAAAATTGGTTTTCAGCAACCTGCATTATTTAATACAGGAAAAAAATCCATAAAGAAATTATTTTGGTAAGAAAAAAAGTGGTATGTAGTCCTTCTCTAAATTAAATGCTATGTAAATAAATTAATATGTGGTAAAATATATACAAATCAAGCATAATACAACATATCACATACTATATCATATATATCTGAGGACATTCAAAAATAACTTATCATGAAAAATTTCTGTAGTCTATATTAAAATATCAAAGATGACTTTAAACTTGGCAAAACTATTCTAATACTATTAGATAATTAGGAATCATAATCCACAAACTCCAGAAACACATTAATACATTTCTCAGTAAAACGAGCATTTCCTACATAAAATTTTTTGGTTTTGTTTCAGGTGTGTGTGTGTTAAAGAAATATCCTGGTCTTTTCATTTCTTCCTCTTTTTTCATTCACACTTAGAATAAGACTGGAAAGTGTTCAGAGGGAAAAAAGATTGTTATGTAACTATTAGGAACAGGAAATAAAATTCACTACCAACAGACCTGCCAATAAAATTACATTGATGGTCTTCATATTTATCATAAGATCCATAAACTACTTAGAATTATATACAGAAAATACACATGTTTTTCAGGGAGAAAGTACAAAGGCTTTCATAATATTTGTCTATATATCACAAGAGTTTCAGGCCCATTGTCACAAATGGCAAATAGTGTGACAGAATTTCAGTAAACGTATCAACAGCAAGTAAGGGTTATTTTTCCTTCCTGATGGCACCCAAGGCATAGAATATAAAAGACAGGAAAACAGTCACCTAGATAATAACAAATATCAAATGAGAATTCTTCCTCCAAGTTTTCAGGGACAGGGAAAATACTTCAGCAACAAAGACAAAATTCTGTTAGCTACTGCTAACACACAGTGCAGACTTTTTTGTGGTTCATAGAAAAAATTCCTACTACATTCACACACATACACACAATCTTTTTTGTTTGGTTTGGTTTGGTTTTGGTTTTGGTTTTTGTGAACATACAGAAAATAGTTTGGAATTGCAAAAAAGGGGGAAAAAAAAGCTTTCTGGTCTATATGTTCTCCACTGTGACTAACTTTGCTATTACAGCATGAAAGCAGCCACAGACAATACCTAAAAGAAAGGTTACAGCTATGTGCCAACAAAATCTTATTTACAAAACAGAGGCAGGCCAGATTTGTTTGCTGACCTTAGATTTAAAGAATTTACTGCAATTATTTTTTGAAGATTGAAAGATAACAAGTCCAATTTTATTGCCCAGCTTTTTCATTACTTTGAGGTTTTTGTTTTACAAACTAGCAATGGGGAAAACTTGTTTGTCAACTTTTGTAAGATTAAATGAATTCACAGCAATGAATACTATAAATGTTTTTCTCCATAAGAAAAAAATGATGAAAAATATATTTAATGTTCCTATAGTCCTACCCTGCAGAATAAGTAAGGGTTTCTAATCAAAGTAAAAAAAGTTTCATGTGAAATTAAAATATTCAATACTGTGTAATCTAATTACAAACAGTTTGTAAGTTTATTACAAACTGGCACCTAGGAATAAGAATACAATTATTTGAACCACAGTATTACTAAACCCATATAATAAAGACATATATGAATTTTACTTTAATATTATTGGAATACACTAAGTGGCATGCTTATATAGGGAGGGATTCTCTAAGTCCTAATACCATTGTAATTTCCTAAAATATCATCTCAATCCAAATTGCTAAATCTAAAAGGATAATATGATCCAACAAGTGCTTAATTGTTAAGAGTATACTTGGTTCCAGATTTCTCGATTGGAATCATTTCACACTTTGGACTGGACAAACATGTAGGTACTATATGTCCTAACATGTCTTCTTAGAAGAAAAAAGGAACTGAGCCACATTAATTTCTCATTTCATTAGTACTGTAAATCAATCATCTACCTACTTTCACAAAAATGTATTTTCTAATACATTTGTAATTATTTCCTATGGACATTTTTATAAAAATCATTCACACAATTTCCAAATTTAATAGGAACACTATTATTTTTCTACCACCAAACTTGCTCTTTTTCCTAAATTGTATTAATGAAAAACTGTTCTCATCATTAAATTTATTAACTTTAGATATGCAACTTGAAGTAATAAAACTGATTTCTTCTATGTACATGGTCTTGGTAGATGAAAACTAAAAAAAGCAGCAAATAAAAATTGCATCACAGGAGGATCAGTAGAAATTACAAATTGCTCCTTATATTTAAAATTAGGATTTAGTCCCAAAACACCATAAACATCTTTCTCTATCTTAGTATTCCCTTTCCATGACATGGAATGGCTTTTAAAATGGCTCAAACATATTTTTATATCCAATTACTTAATAATATTTCTTTAAAGAATGTTAGGCCTCTGAAAACATTCCTGGTGACATTACTGCTATAGTAAAGGAATAAAGACAGCATGCCTGCTGATTTTCATAACCAATAAGTTATTAAAATTTTCATTATAACAAGAAAATCTGTGTTTAGACAGCATTTGAAAATATAATTCTTCTTATTTCTAAATGAAGAAATATTTACAGAAAAAGAATCAATCAGTTGCGTGAGTAGAGAAAGGCAGGCCATTACACACTAGAAGTAAAATAAATAAAGTAGTACTCTTGGTAGGATGTCATAATGCAGGAAATATTACCCTTAATAATTATGCAGAATATATTAGAAAAGTATTTCATTAAAGAGCTTTGTATTATAGAATCCCAGGAGATACTCCATTTTTTTACTTTTGAAAATCACTCAACTTTGAATATTTAGAAAGTGTGTTTAATAAAAACTTCTTTTAAATTGGTTTCTTAATTATGTGAGAAAGAGAAAGAGTGTGTGTGTGTGTAGGTGTGTGTGTTGTACTTCCAGTGGTAGGGATGGGAAAGGTTTCCATCCCTTTCATCCATTTTGCGTAAGCTGAATGACTTCAAGTCCTTGAAGACAGTTAAAAGTGTACATGTTAGCATTCCTATTTATCCACATAATTGTTTACCATTCGGACTGAAAGCAATCAAGAGTTCTGGTCATTCCCATTTTGATTAGGAAATTGCAGAGAAAGTCTTCTATAACTTCAGGTATTAGTTGCTTTGAAGGAAGAACTGTTTTCTGTTCCTGAAATTTAAATGCGCAATTATTTATTTTGAAAATATAAAATCATCACTAAGCTTTGATTATTGGTACAAATAAGCTGTTCATTTATTCACTCATTTGTTCATTTTTTCATTTATTTTTGTTGAGGGTTATGCTTCAGGAACTATTTTAATCACTAGGGATAAAGCAGTAATGAATTTACACACTAGATGAATTTCAGTCTTCATACCTAATAGTCAAGTGGATGGAGAAAAAAAATGAATAACTACATTAAAAATATACAATATGGCAGATGGCACTAAATGCCTGGCAGAAAAAAAGCAGAGGAATGAAGGGAAGGAGAGCCAAAGGTAGGGCAGATGTGTGTGTGGAGCTGGGCTGCTATATATGTAGGGTGATGAAGAAAGATTTCACGGATAAAGTGGAATCTGAGCATAAATCTAGAGGAAGATCGAGTCATGTTTCAATTATAGCGTCAGCAAATACAAAGACTCTGAGGCAAGAGTGTGACTAGATTATCTAAAGAACAATGAGGACAGCTTGTCCTTTCAATAGCATATAAAACATTAAAAAAGAGAAAAAAGTATGGGCCTTTTAATTATTTCTATTATTATCATTATAAAAAGAAATATAATGAATGTTGGTGCCTTGAGCTTTAGAAACACGATGCTACAGAAGAAATTATGTGCTAGTGAGTGGCTTATCCTACCATTTCATAACAGAAGTAAGTCTATCAACTATATCGGGGTTGGCTACCTATGTAAAGTTTATTAGAACACAGCAATGCCCATTTGTTTACATATTGTCTACAGCTGCTTTCATACAACAAGAGAGAAGTGTGTTGCAACAGACACCTTACGGCCTTCAAAATCTAAAATATTTACTATATGACCCCAGAGAACAAGTTTGCAGACCCCTGAACTAGAAAAGTAGAGATATTTCAGCAAGTGAGATATGAAATTAGGACAGCCATAAAACTACCACAAGTCAATATATAAAATAAGTCAAATACCGGGTAGATACTTAAAAATATCAAAGCATCACTGTCTCTAGAGTGCCTTCATTTTCTTCACATTGGCAAGAACTTACCAATGTAACAGCTGATTATTTAGACAGATCTATTTTCAAATATACAGAAACTTAACAGCAGACTTTCTTTCCTCCTTCCCCTTCTTAACATGGTAATGGTCGCATACCAGGTAAATGTTATATACCTGGTAATAGTTACACAGAAATTCAGTGAGGAAAGAATCTCTGTTGCCCCAAAAAGTTCTTTTCAAAAGTGCTACACATGGGTGCCTGGGTGGCTCAGCAGATTAAAGCCTCTGCCTTCAGCTCAAGTGGTGATTCCAGGGTCCTGGGATCGAGCCCCTCATCGGGTTCTCTGCTTAGCGGGGAGCCTGCTTCCCTTCCTCTCTCTCTGCCTGCCTCTCTGCCTACTTGTGATCTCTGTCAAATAAATAAATAAAATCTTTAAAAAAAAAAAAGTGCTACACATAATTTAATGCTGATCTTAATTACTAGTAGCTACCACATTCAAAACAATGATCAGCTAAAGCAAATTTAGGAGGCTACAGAAACTTCCTGACAAATGACTAGGGTTTTAAAATGAAATTTTTAACACTCAAGAAGGATAATTTGTAATATCTTCCCCAAGGTCATTTTATTTTAAAGATTTTTATTGATTTATTTGTCAGGAGAGGGATGCAGAGAGAGAAAGGCAGGCAGAGAGAGAAGCAGGTTCCCCACTTAGCAAAGAGCCCAATGTAGGACTTGATCCTAAGACCTTGGGATCATGATCTGAGCCAAAGGCAGATGCTTAACTGACTGAGCCACCAAGGCGTCCCTCCTAAGATCATCTTAAAGATATTATATAAGAAGGTTGATTATGTGCAGAACCTTGCCTCAACATGGAAGATGCCAGGGTGGCAGAATACAGCATCTCTGCCTGCAAGTCTGCATTATGGTGGAGGATTATACATAATTGCTGGATAAAGGTATAATATGGCCAGAAGTAAATATTCATTACACAATAATAAATGTTACCTTGGCATTTCTGGTCAATAAATTTGAATATGATATTTAGAATGAGATGGATGATACTTGAAGGAATTGGGAATACAGAAGGAAAAGAAGAGAGGACTATATGTTTTTTCTTATTTTTTAATGTGTTACAAAACACATTTTAGCATCCGTATCCAATACCAAATTCTGTACATTAGTGTTAAAAATCTTTGGTTTAACATCCAGTGATATTAAACAGGCAGAGTTCTGAAGGAAGGTGTCATTTTTGTGAGGTTATGCAAGAATAACCATGATGTAGAAAATTACAATCCAAAAAAGAATAAATATGACTACTTACTTAAAGTGAAGGTACAATGATAAAAACATAGAAGAGAAAAAGGTGTAACAAGTGATAGGACAGCATTTAGTATGTAAAACTTAAGTTTATCCAGTAAAACTTAGTCTCACTGCTAAACTATAGACTGTACTCAAACTACACAAACAACAGGTTTTGTTCAATTCTCACCAAAATCTGAGTATCTGTAGCCTGTTCTTGGACCATCTGAATTGCTTTTGCCAGATCTTCCTCACCTTCTGGAATGCTAAAATTGTCATCTGGTATCTAAATCAAAGAGAAAGAGAATAGGAAGAGCAATCAGGAACCTAAAAATACCTTACTTCATTTCAGAAATAATTTTTCTCACAAAACAATGGATCAAAAAAAAAATACACCTTATGTAAGACACCGTGTCAGGCTGAAGTTCTGTGACAAATGGATAACTTACAAGCAGGACATAACTCAATGTCACCTTTGATAAACTCGAGATCAGCATATGGGCATTCACTCTTATATATAAGGATAAACGGAGTCTAACAACTGTGCTGAGAAAAAATTTAAGGCCGCTTCTTTTTCTCAACTCACTAGCAACTACCAATGTCTAGTTTATTAAAAAAAAAAAAATAGAACTCACTGCCTAGATGCTAAGTTCTTGGAAGAATGTAATTGACTGTAATTATGATATTAATGATGGTTAACACTTAGCACATGCTTCTTATGTGTTGATCAGTTCTGTCTTTCATATGAAACCTTCAGTAATTTCATGTGGCACGTATTCATATTATCTTTATTTTACTAATAGTAATAAAAAGTTTATCTACTGATTGTTCTTTTACTCGCCCAGGCCACGAACTGCCGGGCTTGCTTTCACAGTTGTACTTACAACATCTGTCATCTAGGAGCAACTCAATGTGCCAACTCTCGGAAATAATGATAGGTCCCATCTGAACAGTGAATTAAAGAGAAGATGTGAGACAGGAACTACACTATACAGAATTATAATATATATAAGCTGAAGGGAAGCATGGGATCTGAGCCACAGCCAGTAGTGGGACTCTGGGAAACCCATCCAAGAGCAGAATGGATATTAGGGAATGCATGCTGGGCAGAGATGACAGTCTGTAGTAAGGATCCACAAAGCAAGGGAGAAGAAGCTAACTTTGAAGCACAAGTACCAGGAAAACCGAAAGAGAGAGATGCATTAACCAATCCAAACTTTCAAACAGAACTTCTACCCTTCACTCTTAAATAGGTGGTATTAGGTAATTCAGCGAAAAACCAGCATCTCTTAAGGAAAACAAAAAATTATAAAATAAAATGAATGTTTCATAAGAATGACTAGTGAATTTACAGGCTAAATACCTAAAATGAAAAAATTACCTCTTCATATTCATAATCATCTTCAGATGCTTCAGTTATGGTGACCTCTGAAATCTTGTCAAGTGTCAATCTCAAAATATATGAAAAAATTATTTATTAAAATTGATTTGATGTTAAAATTTAGTATCAGATCCAGTTATCTTACCAAGTTGGTAAATGTAATTTAAACTGTTTTTTAAAATTTCTCTTCCCCGTACAACCTACGAATACATTTTGAAACAAAGTATTTTTCATTATTATTTTAAATTATTGTTCTACATAACCCAAACCTATGAAAAACTACCTTTCCATATTTCTATTTACTATCTAATGATTTCCAATTCAAGTCTAAGGCTTACAAAAATGTACATAATAAGATAATATAAATTAGAAAGAGATAAGAAAAATGATGGACAGGAAAACTATAGCAGTAAATTTTTTAAATCTATCTCAAACTAACTTAATTTCCCAGAGCTCCTGAGTCACTCACAGTGTACTCTGACTTCTTTATTTAAAGTACTATGAATTTTTCAGAAGCACACCTATATTTAAATATAAGTAAAAAACGTATTTCAATATTTTCATAATAAAAGTTACTTTAATCTCTTCTTTATTACCTCAATTTTAAAATTAAATTTTGTACTCAGGAAAGGAAGCCTAATTTTTAAGCAAATATAAACTATACAGTAATCCTAATTCAGTACTTCATAAATTATCAAGAAATTAACATTACCCAACTTTTGTATCAACACAGACGGGACTGGAAGAGATTATGCTGAGTGAAATAAGTCAAGCAGAGAGAGTCAAGTATCATATGGTTTCACTTACTTGTGGAGCATAAAAAATAACATGGAGGACATTGGGAGATGGAGAGGAGAAGTGAGTTGGGGGAAATCGGAGGGGGAGACAAACCATGAGACACTGTGGACTCTGAGAAACAAACTGAGGGTTTTGGAGGGGAGTGGGGTGGGGGATTGGGTGAGCCTGGTGGTGGGTATTAGGGAGGGCACATATTGCATGGAGCACTGGGTGTGGTGCATAAACAATGAATTTTGGAACACTGAAAAGAAATAAAATTAAATTAAGTGATATTAAAAAAAAGAAATAAACATTAAAATATCAGGGAAATGACCCTAATAAAAAATTCTAACAGCACTGTTCTAAGACTTTCAAAAATTACAAGTTACTTTAATTACAAATGATAATTTCAAGATAATATTTAATTTTGAAAGAAATCACAACATACACCAATAACGTTATTTTGTTTACATTTTTTCCTAATGTATACATGTGATTATGCCAAGTTCAAAATGTATGAAATTAAGCTTTTTAACATACAGTAATGGTTATGAAAATCAAAGATGAGATTAGCCTAGTTTTCATCCTGCTACTGGTTATGAGAAATCATCTTCCAAGAGCTAGCTAAAAGTGTATAAAACACCTGAAGCTACTTGTAGTAAGAATTGGTATCATTTACAAAGTATTTAACAGAAGCCAAGCCCTGTCCTTAAGGGCTTTACATGATGAATCAACTCCTTTCGTCTTCATCCTACCTACAAGCTATTTTCATCTCCATTTTGTAGATCAAGACTTACAGACACAAGGTCACACAGCTAGGACCTAACACAGCTGGGAATTAGCCCCGGAAGTTAGGTTTCACTACACTATACTTAAACCTCTCATTATTCCATGTTCATTTTCTATATTACGTAAACACTTGAAGTGTTTGCCAATTATCTTACACATAGTTCTAAACTTCTAAAAGATAAGTTATGCAGTCTTTAGTTACTCAGATCCATCATAAGCTGTAAGTCTTCACTGTTTGCTTTACCCACTTGAGGACGCACTTAAACCTAGTTCAGTTATGACCAATCCTTAGGAACCTGACACTGTCAAACAAGAATGTATCTCCCCAAAAAATGGTGAAAAGTGATGTAGGCTCAAAAAAAACAACTAGTTAATTCACTAATTAAACAACTAATTAAATGACTAATTAAAAACTAGATTTTTAATTAAATTAAATTAATCTAATTTAGTAGATTAGTAGATTAAAATACTACAGAAATAAAAAGCTGCATAAAGTTGCATACAGCTGATCCTGTAATTTTGAACTTACCCGTACTGGGTACCAGGACTGACGTACATACTATATTAGTTATCTACTGCTATGGAACAGTTTTCAATAGCACTGACCTCACTCTCCTTTAATCCCTTGCCAGCAGCATTCTTAAAGACCATGAGACTTCCACTAATAGTCTGTTCAAGGTATTTTAGCTTTCACTAACATCCTACTTAAAGAACTTCCAACATCTGTCCTATATTCAGTTCCAGGGCCACTCTAATACTTTAAAGTATTTCTTATGTTGGAATCCCACTTTCAGGTACCAAAATCTGTACTTTTTATTATTGCTACATAACCAGCTCCCCAAAACTTAAGGCCTAACAATAAGCATCCATTATCTCATAGTATCATGGTCAAGAATTCAGTAGTGACTTAGCTTGTGTATTTTGATTTGGGGTCTCTCATGAGGCCTCAGTCAAGAAGGCAGCCAAGGCTGCTGTCTTCTGAAGGCTCAGCTGAGGCAACAGTATTCATTTCAAAGATGGCTCTAACTTTGCTGGCTGAAGGCTTCAATTCTTCCCCATGTGGGTCTCTCTGTAAGCTTCTTAAGCATTCTCAAGGTATAGTGGCTAGCTACCTCCAGAATAAGAAATACAAGAAAACAAAGTAGAAGCCACAATACCTTTTATGACCAAGCCTCAGAAGTCACACATCATCATTTACTCACTATCCTATCGGTTACATAAGTCAACCCTATTCAATACATAAGGGAACTATACAGGAGTATGAGGACCAGGATGCGGAGATCACTGGGCATCATTCTGAAAGCTGGCTATCATAATACCTTAAGAGGTGTCAAGAGTATGAAAGGAGTTAACATATGTAAAGCATTTAGAGTGGTGCCTGGCTTCTAGTTAATGCTATGCAAGTATTTGTTATTGTTTTCCTCTTCTAGAAAGAGAGGAGGACCTGTGGAAAAGTCGCATAAGTCTTTCATGGCCCAGTTCTCCCATGCATTAAGATAAATGGATTAAAAAAATACATTCTAAATCTTCCTCCTTTCTAAATTTATATTTTCTGACACATTTTCACTTAATTAGATAAAATTTCCTGAGGTTCAGCTACAGGAAATCAATCCCCTTTTTTATGGAAAAGAATGTCCTCTTCTGAATGACAATTACTAAAACTTGATTTTGTAAGAATCACTTGTCTTTAAGTCTCCAGAAAAGCAAAGCCATCCTTCATCACTGATCATAACATAATAAATTTCACAAGAAGTAAACATTCTAAAATCATTTGGATAGACTCAAATTGTAAATAAGCCAACTGATAAGATTAATGTGAAGATGAAACATCAAAGCATAGGTTGTTAATGGCAATATACAGAAGAAAAAAGTGATTTGTCCTCAAAGATTTGGAATTATCAAACTTGCCACATTGCTACCTAGAAAATACTCGAGGCAACAGCTTTCAAACCCTAATAATACATTGTTTCCCCAAAATCAAGAAGAATGAAAAAATATCATTTTATAAACCTTAAAAAGTATTGTCATATGGATCACTATCATATTTATCCTAATAACAATCCTGTGAGATTGAGTAACACAGATACAGTCATTTCTAAATTTAAAAAAAAGAAAGAAAGAAAATGAATCAGGGAGATTAAGAAATTTGACAAAAATCATATACCTACTAGTGATAGAGACATGTTTCCTGAATAAAAAGACCAGGAATTTTCTACAATATCGTATTTCTACAGTTTCTACATGTTTCTACAGTGACACAAAAAGAATGTGCAATTTCTATCAAAATCCTAAGCAATGAGCTCTCACTTATTTTCCAAACTGTGAAGTGTTATATTACCAACAGCTAAATCAAATCATTTAAATAGCTCAACTTGAAGACCCTGAAGGAGGGAGAGGTATAAAAGAGCTATAGGGCTGCAGACCGAAAGATAAAATCAGCCAAGGGCAATAGATTAATGAGACAAAAGGTCAGGAAGAGGACAAACATCCAAAATAGAAACCACTATTTTCCTTGATTGGTATTTTCAGTATCCACAAAAATGATTTGTAGAGAAAAATCTTCCCAGGAGCAACTGATTTGAAATGTGATGTTGCAGTGTTACTGAAGAAATAAATGTACTTTGGCAAGTATGTTTGTATGCATCTGTCTATCTGGCTTAGCTGGCCAGTAACACATGGACAAATGCACAAATGAATTCCCAAATGACTGTGCGGCAGTTTACAAATAAGCATACAGTAAAAAAAATATAAAAATAAGTAAATATGAAAAGTAAAAGAGAACGAGAAAGAAGAGAAATAAGACAAAGGTAAAGCTGCAGTACCTGCCATAAAGTCTCATGAATTTGGTCAAACCTAAACCACAGGTTTGACCCAAAGCTTCCCAGCAGTCAGAGTAAAGAGGGCAATGTAATTAGATACCAATTCAGTATCCATCCAATGAAAACAGATGAGTTTCTCAGCAGATGTACACCAATTTCTGGCTCTGAAGCCTGAGAGAAATTGCACTCTTCGGTTATCATAAAAAGAACACTGTGGATGGTACAGATATTGATTTTCTTGGCCCTTGGGACAGCCAGAAAGACTGAGTGAAGCGAGATATGATGAAACACCATGTGTAAAAAAGGTTAGAAAGCACTGCTTTAGAAACAGTGTTGCCAGGATAGGAATAAGCAATTGACCAAGAATTGCCTGAATGATAAAAACCCTTTACTCTGGTTCTACTTTTACTGAACAACTTTCTTGTGTAATCTAATCTCTTAAATGATCCTATTCTCCAGGAAATGTCCATACAATGAAGCTGGTCACAGTTCTCAGGCAAGTGATTTTTTTTTTTTTCCATTGCAGAATAAGCCAGAATTCTGGCTTACCATCAGTTTCCTAATGCCAACCTGTTTCTGAGTCCTTACAAAACTCCCTTCTTATTATCTGCCTAGTATTCCTTCAAAGAACATTGTTGAACTCCATTTCCAAAATTCATTTTTTCTGTCCTTTCTATTTCCTTCAGATGTAGTTAATGCCTTTCTGTCTGTTCGAGGTCAACTTGACATTTAAAATTGGGCCTGGTTTTCTAGTCTGCTCTTGCCCAGGGTAGAGTCTGTGATTCCCCTTCCTCCCTGACCTGCAGACACAGCCCATAGCACCACCCACTTTCTAGAGTCAGAGTCTACACTCAGACCAAGGGTTTCACTCCACATGTCCACTCGTTTTGGAAGAAATTTAGTAGGACTTGTGATTTTGCATACTATGAATCAGTTCCCTGGTACTTGGTCACCATGGGTGAACTAACTGGTTGTTTCTGCACTAGCAGAATTTGTACCAGATCCTTACCTTGTAGATCCTATCAGAAAATAGGCCAATATACATCCACACTGAAATTGCCAGGAAACCCTAAATCCATCACAGCACTACAGAAGACACAACTGCAAGAAGCCTCAGAAAAACATTTCAGCTGGGGTAATGGAGAAGAGCTTGAGGTCACAGTTGATACAATGGGGTCACAAACAAGGTTCTGCAAATGGACTACAGCCAGAAAGCTATGAACAATTTTCAGATGTGAGCACCATACAAACTTCCTCACACACTGGTCTCTTCCATTGGGGCACTGGAGGTAGCGATCACTGCCAGCCACAGCATCTTTATAAAGAACTGGAGTGAAACATATAGCTAATTATATTTTACATGATTTCCCAAAGCTACTATAGAGAGAAATTGCTTTGTAATTTTTGCCATCACTGCAGAGCCAATGTACACAGAGGCAATCTAAAATCTAGCCTGGATCCTCGATGATCAACATTTTACTTACTAAATTGAAATAAAAGTACTGTAAATAGCAAACATCATAGTCATGGTCTACTTTCTTAGGAATGCCAGTTTCAATAATGTAAGTTAACTGAATAATATATACCAAAGATGGCAAATAACTGGCACACTTGCTTCCACTTCGCCCATTGTTGTTTGCTTCCAACAGTCTTTCCCACTAAGGCTTCAGGAGATCTCAGAACACTTATTAACACAACACACCAGAAAGCCACTACTGATTCAACAGACTAGGCAAGAGTGGAAATTTACTGACTACTCCTGCCCCAGACACCACTGCCATCTTCTGCCTCAGAAGCTGAAAAATAACTTTTTTTCAAAATATAAGTCTCTTTGTTCTCATGGTGGGTGGTGGTTTAAGTTTTTCCAACTTCTAAGCCAGGAGATCCAAGGATATGAGCTCTACATATTATACCTCTTATCTGAAAATGTAAAGGCCAGTAGTAAAGAAACTGGCCTACAGCTTTTTTACTTCAATTATATTCCTTAGACCAACAGCACCTGCAGCACCTGGGAGCTTATTAGCAATGCAGAATCTCAACCCTGACTGGGACTTACTGAATTAGAGTCCTTTTTTTAAAGATCCATATTCTTTGAATCATATGCGCATTAAAGTTTGCCCAGACTAGAGGACACACAACAAAATACAATTCTTTTCAAATAGCTTATGATTTTCATGCAGGTAAAATTTGGCACGACGGGTTTAGTAACATGTTTTTTGGTCTAGAGTCTACAAACTGTCTATCCTTTTATTTGAATATATGTAGGGTGCAACTAAGCACCCAGGGGAAAATTCGTTTTTCCAATGATAGTAAGAAAGAGATGACTTGAGTACATAATGATTTTTAAGGCTTTTAAAAATATCTTCTCACTCAATACTATAAACATTCCAGAGAAGTAACATAACAGAAGGGAAAAATAACTAAATGTTAAAAATAATAGAATTTTAATTAATTAATTAATTAAATTTTAATTAAACAAAGTGATCAGTGAACATTACTATTGCAATGAAAGATTGTCTATGGATGTCATTTAAGAAAACAAGCATGAATCTTATTACATGGGGTATCTAAGTATGATGACCGTATTTCAGGTGACTAGTTTAGTAGAATCTTTAATTTTGCATTTTCATAAACAGTTGACTTCAGGACTGCATTCAGAGTTGATTAGCTTCAAAGGACTGGCTTAAACTCACTCAACCCTCAGAAATTGCTGTTGGGGGCAAAGGAGACCTTTTCAGTGGCCAGCAAACATGTCCATGATCTAACTAGTGAAATTCTCAGTGTTGGAATGCCTTGAAAGATAAAATAACCAAAATCTAGTTAAGGGAGCAGACAATCAGTGCAAAGGGAGGTACACTTTGGGGGGGTTCACTTTCCTAGAGTCCATGTATTCCATTATTCTTCCTTGAACAAGACTTTCAACAAGTAGCAACAAAATCAATTATTAGCTTTCTTAGTACAGTAATTCCAGCCTGCATCTGCAGTTGGATTGAGCATTCCCAAATGTCCACAGCCACATATTAACTGCAGTTCCCACTGTAACTGAAAACCTTACCCAAGAGTACTCATTTCTAACACAGAATTCATTGTCAAAGACAGCCAACCTCTACATGCACCTGATCCTTTACAAAGCACATACTTAAAACCTAGCCTTGTAGGGCACCTGTGTGGCTCAGTGAGTTAAAGCCTCTGCCTTCAACCCTGGTCATAATCCCAGGGTCCTGGGATCAAGCCCCACATCAGGATCTCTGCTCAGCAGGAAGCCTGCTTCCCCAGACTCTCTCTCTGCCTGCCTCTCTGCCTACTTGTGATCTCTGTCAAATAAACAAATAAAATCTTAAAAAAAAAAAAAACTTGCCTTACATTTTACAATGTTGCAAATATCTTTCTAATGAAGAGTTCTCCAGAGAACTCATACTCTGTAAACAGATTTCTTAAAAGCTCTGGAGATAGCTAAAAAAGGAACTAGGTGCATGTGTGTTTGTATCTTGCCTTGTGGAAGTTTAAAAAAATAAAAGCAGTGATATCCTGAACTGCTCAGAAGAGAAACAGATAACTCCTACCTTTACAGGTATTAGATTACAAAGAAGGGGTGTTGCAGGGTTAAGAATTATTTTTCCTCAACACAGTCTCTGAACTCATAATGGAACCTTTACTAATGAAGCCATTCTCCTCATAGTGGATCCTGGCTATTTCTGGTTTGGGCCCTATTAATCTGTACATGTTCTTTATGTTTAAATGTTTAACACCAAAGAAAAGGGTAACTTCCTAGAGAATTAGAGTCAGTATCTTGCAAAGACTTAATATTGATATTTTGTTGTCTAGTGTTCTGCGGAGCATCTGTTCAGTCATAAATAAGGGAAGCCCAAGACCAAATGCAGTAGATTAAAAGTGATTAAGTATATGTACAAAGTAGAGAACATCAGATTTCTGATTCATTTGTGCATATTATAACTTTTATTTATCTACTGTGATAGTTCAATTAAATTACCTGAGAGCTAAAGACTTTAAACTCAGAAAGTCTCACTTCAGCAACTATCACAATTGCCTTAAGAAACAATGTCAAATAACATTATACAGTCAACTCTTAATTATGCATGTTAAGAGAGCCCGGGGAAACAGGGATAATTAGCATTCTAAAGTAATCCTCGAACTTCATTTTAACTAAGAGTTAAAGCCTCTCTCATGACTAAACCTCTTACCTAAACACTGAATGTAGGAAAATTGGCAAAATATGTAGCTTTGCTATCCCTTGACTACCCTTTGGTTGAAACACAAAATATCAGCCAACTAAAGAAAGATGGAAGAAATTCAGAAATTGGATAACAAAATCGTAAAAAGTTAGAGTCGTTCCTATTTACAAATATGATTATTTGGAAAATTCTTTGTAAGACAGGTTTTGTGCAGACTACTATATATTGACAGTTGTGACTCAGCAATCTCTCTGAAAATTAAGTAAACCTAAAAACTATGCTACATTGAAGTCTCACAACTTACAAAAAAGTTAACTCAGTGTGTTTGTCTCAGGTTAACAATTAAACTACGTGTTACAGGAATCATCTTAATGTAAATAAAAACAAGATGCCTGGCTACCGTTCACTAGCAGGGACACTAGATAACTTTACACTTGATGTAAGTTAATTCTGAAAGAATTGTTGACTCATTTCCGAATTTAAAAAGGAATATTACTGGAAAAGGCAGCCGTTTATAGAATTATGAATAGTATATAGCCTCATTTAAGACATTAAGGCACCAACATTTCATTTAAATTGATTTTTCAAACTTATATTCCTACAAAAATGACTGCCTTAAATAAAATACTACGTATTATCTTTGGTCTTTGCAACTAAGTTCTTCAAAGCTCCCCGAAGTACCAATGTGTACAGAGCCTGAGTCAGGACAGGTGAAACAGTTTGCCAAAGCCCACAAAATGTTATCACTGTTAGATCTCTGAAGTCTTGAATTAAAGCTGGGGCATTCACAGTTGGACAAAAAATAAGGTAGATTTTAGAGTTTCCTTGATATCTTTACGAATAAAACAGATAATCATCTCTCTCCTACCTGCCTGAAAAAAAAAAGGTATCTTTTCCTCATAACTCTCCGATCTCTCCAGTACAATTAAGTCTATATGCCCAGACAATGTGAGCTCAAAAGCCATCCCAAGAAATAGTGAACCTAATTATTCACATATTGCTATTCCATTTTTCTCGTATTTCCACTGTTAATTGTTCATCACTATCTGATTTCTTCCTAACATCTCTGAGCCTCTCAGCTTACCAGTCATCATTTAGTTGCTTTAAAATAAAAATGCAATAATTGTATTAAATAGCCTAAACTACCTAGGAAGTTGACGCTTACAAAACAAATCATTTAAGCATTGGACAACTGAAGTATTTACAGAATCACAGGTTGAATGCTCAGAGCTTCAGCTCATTAAAGCCCAGAGGCAGAGGTCTTCCCCGGTTTCCTAACTTTCCTGACTGAACTGATTCACACGATATTCTGAAGGCTGGGGGCTTATTTGAGAAACCCTAAGGAGGGCTGAATCAATTTGATGTACCATCCTAACATAAAACTTCCATCCAAAGTTTGCAGAGTGGTTACTAAGTACAAGATTCCCGAAGGTTCTTCCAACAGGAACACGGTAGCCTAACACTCCTAAAAGGCTAGTCTTTGCGACGGGTAGCTCTCAGGGTAACACGGTGGCGCAGACGCCACCTTGAGGTCCAAGAGGCGTTTTGGCCGGCTGGGCGGCCACAAACCGCAGCGGACGCCCCGGAGGGGAAGCCCGCGCCCTCGCCCGCAAACCCGTTACCAAAGGGAGTGCCTGAGGCAGCGCCTACACGTAAGGATACGCTCCAGGTAGTAGGCGCCCTCGGCGGCCACCGCCTCCGCGGTGTCCCCAGCAGCCGTGAAGTCCATGCCCAACGCTTCCTCCAGCACCCGCAGGGCGGACTCGGGCATCCCTTGCTTAGCAGCCATAGGAGGCGCTCCCGGGCCCCGCCCCCGGACAGCCTCGCGTCTCCCCGAGACCAAAAACCAAGACGCTTGCCCACAAGCGCACGCAGCTCTCGCGATAGTCTGACACTCTCACTGCTCCCACCAGGCTAGCTCTGCGCTCTGAAGGGCTGCTCAGCCCTAAAGCGTTGTTGCCCTCTGACCTGCACTGGTTACCACGGCAACGTTGTTGCCTAGTTACCCTGGAACGCAGTTCCTGGAGTGGATGAGAGGAGGAGCAAGAAACAGTTGGCTTGGATTACATACATTTTCTTACAGACCCAGCTTTTTTTTTTTTCTTTTTTTTCTCCCCGTTTCGACCCTAGCGTTTCTTTCTCGCTTCATTTTCTTCCCTAAGTTTCCTTTCTCCTGATTCTTACATACCCATCATATCAGCCCCTTAATTTTATGTGTGGAGACCCTCAATTGTCCCTAGGGAAGACTCCTGAAAAAAAGAAAGAACCAGGGTACCAGGAGGAAAAAAAAAGAGAGAGAGAGAGAGAGAAATCATTATTGAGAGACTGACTCAGCAGCACTAACCTCAGTCGCTTAGCAATAAAGACCTAGGGTAGTCAGTCACCTTAATCAATTTCCTTCTTGGCATCCTTTAAAATATTTATCTGGACATGTGTTTTGACTTCAATTTCATACACTGGGGCTTGAAAGAGTATTTATAGTGTTGACTTCTGCTAAGAGAAAGACACTTTTATAAGAACTATGAGGTACAGACTGTCTTAACACAATGTGTGATAAATAATACTGGCCCAATCACGCGCACTCCTTTTGCAATGACAGACTCTTCAGGTTTGTATTGTGTATATATCAGAAGCACCTGCTAAGCCTTTTTTGTTGCAGATTCTTTTCCATTCTATGTTTCTTGATGAAAACTGGATGCCATATGTGGAATATAAGAAACAGCACAGAGGATCATAGGGGAAGGGAGGGAAAACTCGATGGGAAGTCATCAGAGAGGGAAACAAACCATGAGAGACTCTTAACTATAGGAAACAAACAGAGTTCCTGGAGGGGAGGTTATTGGGTAATAGACATTAAAGAGGGCATGTGATGTGATGAGCACTGTGTGTTGTAGGCAACTGATGAGTTATTGAACTCTACATCTGAAACTAATGTTGGCTAATTGAATTTAAAATTAAAAAAGAAAATAAAGAGCAATTCATTATAAAAGCTCCCATTTATTACCAAAAAAATATAATAATTATATTGGTAACTTCCTAATAGATGATTGAGAGCCTGGATGTTGGAACCAGAGCCTGGCTCCAACACTTACTAGTTGCATTCAGAGCCTGGCCCCAACACTTACTAGTTAGGAAACCTTGGGGCAAACCACTTACTGCCTCTAGCCTCAATTTTCTCATTTATAAAATGAGGATAATAATAATACCTGCCACAAAGCATTGTTGCAAAGAGTAAAATATAAAGAATTAGGAACTTACCAGACACAAAGTAGATACTAAGAAATAGATTTGTTTTCTATTGATGTTACTTGCTTAGTTTTGTTACATTTTTTAGAATAACCAAGGGTCACAATCAGTCATAATCCTCCTTCATTTCTCATATCTATTATTAATAACTTATTCTTTGTCCTTGATGTCTCACACCAAACATATCCTCAATGTTCGTCAAATGCAAGAAACAATTATAAGGGGCTGAAAATACAGGAGAAGAACTCTGAAATTGGGGAATCAACTGCTTTTACAGAAAGTCTGTTCTTTGTTCCAAAGGAAGGCATTACCTCACATGCTCAGGTTTGTCTTCTGTAAACACTTGCCTGAGAAACGGCCTGGGTGAGGAATGGTCAGGGCTTTGCACATCCAGCAAGGCATGAAGGAGCATGAGAGAGCCAGGAAGGAAGTTCTTTCTGAACAATTAATGTTTACTTTGATTTGTGTGCGTGTGTTACATTGGCTGTTGGCTGTTGTTAGCTTTTAGATATAATATGTATATCATGTTCTACATAAGGTTTGAATCCTGGCTCTTCTGTATGATCTTAATTAACTTAAGCTCTTTGAGCCTCTAGTTTCCTCTTCTCTAAAACAGATATTTTAATACCTATGTTACTAAAATATAAATAGTAAATGAAATGTCTTCTTTAAGAAAATGTATATTTACCTCTCCTGCTCATTTTTTAATTAGATTATTCATTTGTGGGGTGTTGAATTGTATAAGTTCTTTATATATTTTGGACTAACCATTTATCAGATATGTCATTTGCAAATATCTTCTCCCATTCCATAGGCTTTCTTTTAGTTTTGTTGATAGTTTCCTTCACTGTGCAGAAGCTTTTCATTTTGATGAAGATCCAACAAATTATTTGTGCTTTTGTTTCCCTTGTCTCAGGAGACCTGTCTAGAAGCAATTTGCTACGGTCCATGTCAAAGAGGTTTCTGCTTGTGTTCTCCTCTGGGATTTTTATCTTTTCAGCTCTCACAACTAATTCGTTCATCCATTTTGAATTTATTTTTGTGTATGATATAAGAAAGTGGTCCAGTTTCATTCTTTTGCATGTTGCAGTCCAATTATCCCAACACCAATTGTTGAAGAGACTATCTTTTCCCCATTGGAAATTGTCCTGCTTTGTTGAAGATTAGTTAACCTAGAGTTTTGGGAACCTTTCTCGGTTTTCTATTCTGTTCTGTTTATCTATGTCTCTGTTTTTGTGCTAATAACATACTATTTTGATCACTAAAGCTTTGTCATATAACTTGAACTCCAGAATTGTGATGCCTCCAGCTTTGCTTTTCTTTTTCAAGGTTGCTTTGGCTATTTGGAATCTTCTATGGTTCATAACAAATTTTAGGATTTTTTGTTCTAGTTCTGTGAAAAATTAAAAAGTAACACAGGAAAAAACAGGTGTTGATGAGGATGTGGAGAAAGGGGAGCCCTCTTGCACTGTTGGTGGGAATGCAAACTGGTACAGTCCTGGAAACAACATAAAGCTTCCTCAAAAAAGCTAAAAATAGAACTAGCTTATGATCCAACAATCACACTACTGGGTATTTACCCAAAGAATACAAAAATACTAATTCTAAGAGATACATGCACCCTGATATATCTACAAGGACCAAATTATGGAAACAGCCCCCACTGATGAATAGATAAAAAGATGTGGTATATATGCACAGTGGAATATTACATAACCATTAAAGAGAGTGAAATCTTTCCATTTGCAATGACATGGATGGAGTTAGAAAGTATTATGCTAAGCAAAGTAAGTCAAAGAAAGACTAATACCATATGATTTCACTCATATGTGGAATTTAAGAAACAAAACAAACACAAAAAGGAAGGAAAAGGAGAGAGAGAGAGGCAAACCAAGAAACAGACTCTCTGCCATGGAGAACAAACCGATGGTTAGTAGATGACAGTAGGTGGAAGGGTGGGTGAAATAGGTGATGCTCACCACAACAGCTGTTGTATGGAAGTGTTGAATCACTATATGGTACACCTGAAACTAATGTTGTGCTGTATGTTAACTAACAGGAATGTAGTGAAAAACTTTTAAAAAATACAAAATAGTAAATGAAATTGAATATGTAAAAAGCACTTATCTCCATATCTGATATATCAAATATTTTTAATAAAAAATTGTTAATAAAATTGACTTAAAATGTTGAGTGATATGCTGATCCCAAACTGGATATTATATTTGTAAGAAACTTACATATATTTTATTTTACATATATTATATTTTTTATATATATTTTAAGACAAAACTTAAATGTTTTTAGAAACATGTAGCACTCAGAGCCTCTGGGTGGTTCAGTTGGCTAAGTGTCTGCCTTCTGTTCAGGTCACAATCCTGGGGTCTTGAGATCCAGTCCCACATCCCACATTGGGCTTCCTGCTCAGCCAGGAGTCTACTTCTCCCTCTGCCTGCCCCTCCTCCTGCTTGTGCACGCATGTACTCTCTCACTATCAAATAAATAAATAAAATCTTTTAAAAAATTTTATGAAAACATGGAGCACTCAAAAAAGGGGAAGGTTAGGGTGCCTCGGTGGCTCAGTGGTTAAAGCCTCTGCTTTCGGCTCAGGTCATGATCCCGGGGTCCTGGGATCGAGCCCTGCATCAGGCTCTCTGCTCAGAAGAGAGCCTGCTTCCTCCTCTCTCTCTGCCTGCCTCTCTGCCTACTTGTGATCTCTGTCTGTCAAATAAATAAATTTTTAAAAAAGGGTGGGGGAAGGTTTTAATAGAGTCATAAGAAAATAAATAATGACCATTATCCACCACGTCAGGTAGAAGAGAACTGGGAAAGATTCTTGTCAAAGACCTTTTTATTTTTTTATTAAAAAAATATTGTAACTCAAAAAAATACCATCACTGCACTCCTCAAAAAATTTGTTTTAATCTGGACATCTTATTCTCTAAAAATTCCAAATAACCGAAGTTTAACTTCAGAGTTCCCAATCTGATTATATTAATTTCATGGATTTTAAATTGACAAGTGACCCAAGATATTTTTGGTTCAATTATAATTTGAACACATTTCACAGGGACCTACACTACAGTATATTTAAAAGTTCAAATGAAAAGCATCTTTAATATTTTTAAACCTTTAGATCTCTACGATAAACATGTAATTTGTTAAAACAATGAAATAAAAGCAAAGACAATCTTAACAAATACAAACAGAATCAATAATTGCCTTCAGATAAAAAAACAGGATATAAACTTCTGTGGCGACTACTAATATCTTAAAACTAGTATGTCTTTGCAAGGGATGACTTTTAAAACATTTTTACCTTCGTATTACTGTTCTGTTAGTTGCTGGTTTAATTTTAAAAGGGTGTGAATGCCTCACTAAGGAAAAACAAAAACTTCAGATCATAGTAGTGGTTTTAATTATCATGCTGTCCACAGTCCTGCTATCATGTAGTCTTTCTATTCTATAGTCCTTCCTTTTAAAAATATTTTACAAGCTTCTTTGAAGTGATGAAAAAGAAAGTAACTTCACATTTTGACGAATGAATGGCAAGCTCTCTAGTTTTCTCTTGAATATGTTCCTGAAAGAGGTAAATAAAGAAAGAAAATGGAGACAGTCAATATAAAGCAACAAGTACAAAGGACAACAGATTTTATTTGATCCCGGCCTAAATGCTCCATTTTTGTAAAAGTGAAATTATTTTTAAAAGCAAAACCAGGAAGTAATTTGACAATGGATTTACTCTTCCCATTTGTAGTTCAAAGCAGAAAATATTCATATGCAAAAATATAGTAAAGTACTATTCAGCTTTCACAAGTATGAGTGTTAATTGCTTCCAATGGAGCCCAAGCCATTTACTGATACATCTCTTTATAAAAGTAACTATTATATTTTCTTTCAAAACTTCACAGTAAGTCGTAGCCAGTTTTAGAATTTCACAATTCATAAGAAGTAATGGTCACTGACTATGGTGAAAATTATCATTTTTCAAGAATACATCTGTATTTTCCCTTTTTTTTTTTTTTTT
>NW_019154085.1:24079815-24126824 GCF_002288905.1 Enhydra lutris kenyoni | reverse complement strand
CCCCCTCCCCCCATTAACCCTCAGTTTGTTTTGTGAGATTAAGAGTCACTTATGGTTTGTCTCCCTCCCAATCCCATCTTGTTTCATTTATTCTTCTCCTACACCCTTAACCCCCCATGTTGCATCTCCTCTCCCTCATATCAGGGAGATCATATGATAGTTGTCTTTCTCCGATTGACTTATTTCGCTAAGCATGATACCCTCTAGTTCCATCCACGTCGTCGCAAATGGCAAGATTTCATTTCTTTTGATGGCTGCATAGTATTCCATTGTGTATATATACCACATCTTCTTTATCCATTCGTCTGTTGATGGACATCTAGGTTCTTTCCATAGTTTGGCTATTGTAGACATTGCTGCTATAAACATTCGGGTGCACGTGCCCCTTCGGATCACTACGTTTGTATCTTTAGGGTATATACCCAGCAGTGCAATTGCTGGGTCATAGGGGAGTTCTATTTTCAGCATTTTGAGGAACCTCCATGCTGTTTTCCAGAGTGGTTGCACCAGCTTGCATTCCCACCAACAGTGTAGGAGGGTTCCCCTTTCTCCGCATCCTCGCCAGCATCTGTCATTTCCTGACTTGTTAATTTTAGCCATTCTGACTGGTGTGAGGTGGTATCTCATTGTGGTTTTGATTTGTATGTATTTTCCCTTTTTATATGATTAAGCTTTTGAAAATCCTTGTCTCCTGTACTCTCATTCCAAGTAGGTCAAACATGTTCAATCCTCTGATTCTGAAGATCACAAGACCTTGGCTTAACCTGGTAAGAATATTTCATTCCATTTGACTACAGTGATCAGTTCCTGAGTTGGCATGTGATCTAAAAGGAACCAACGACACATGATGGGAATTTGTTGGGAATTCTGGTAAAGAGACTCTTACTCTGTTCCTTGGGACTTAACGTTCCAGAGTTGTCACAGCTACCATGTAAGTATGAAGGAAATTTCTGTCCAAGAATTGAGTCAATGTGAAAAAGCAAGAAAACCCAAGCCCAGATAAAATCACCTGAACCTCTAGTACACACATTTATATTTCCTTGTTCTGTCAGCTGAGAACCTAGAAACAATATCGCTATAAAAATGAGCACATCTATGACAAAATCTTGGTTTCTAATACCATTTTTCAATAAAAGGGATGGCCATTGGAGAATTGCCAAATGTAGGGCTGAGCTGAGAATGTATGAGTTGAGCCTGGAAAATCTTATAGTCCCAGAAAGTAAAAATACTCCCATCACTAAAAACTAACAATAATAGAGTCCATTAAAGAGAGACAGGAGCCAGTTGAAAGAGTTCCTTAAAATATGCAAAGCTAGAACAATTTGAGCAACAAAATTAATAAGGTAGTATTGGAGTATAACCCAAAGTATAAAACAAATATTTGTTTTAAAATATTTAAAATATTTGTTTTAAAAAATATTTATGAGTCAATTTAATATAAATAAATGATTACATACATAAATAAACAGAGGAGAAGGACACATCTCCTGTCAAGAATTGCAAATAATATATGTAGATGTGCCACATTATAAGAGTAGAGCCTAATTCCCCATCCCTTAAGTGTGTACTACACATGGCAACTTTCTTCAAAGAATATAATATGGAATGGGGGAGTGGAAAGAGTAACTTCAAAATGGAGAACCTTGGCAAACCACCTCAAAAACCAATGACCCCAGACTAATTATGAGAAAAATATGAGACAAATCTCAGTTAAGGGACATTCTACAAAACACCAGTACTCCCTAAAATAGTCAATATCATCAAAAGCAAGGAAAATGTGAAAAACCATCACAGACATCATGGATAACTGTAATGTAAGATCTTGGAACAAAAAAATGGACCTTAGGTAAGTACTAAAGAAATCTGAATAAAGTATGGATTTCAGCTAATAATAACATATCAATATTGGTTCATTATACATGGTAATTGCACCATATTCATGTAGGATGGTAATAACAGGGAAAACTAGGTGTGTGTATATGGGAACTTTACGTACTATCCTCACAACTTCTTGGTAAATCTAAAACTATCCCAAAACTGAAAGTTCATTTAAATAAAATTACTCAAATCTTTATTCTAATAATGCCCTAAACAAAACTCACCTCTTGACATTTCTCTTACTTGAAACAATAAATTACTTTGCTTCAGCTAATTTCTGTTGGGCTTTCTGCCACTTGCCATTCAACAAGACTCAGGTGATACATCTTTATTATTTTCACACTGTTTAAAGATATATTTTACTGCTATGGGGTTTTTTTCCTAAAAAAAAGTCTGATATAACATATCTATGTGCATTTAACACAAAGATGGAAGAAACACAGTTTCTTCTCACACATAATTGAAAACTGGGGAGTTATTTTAAGAATTTCAGGGCACCCTCTTCTATCTTGTCTACTGGTCACATGCTTCCTTATTTATGGATGGAAAAGAGAAAGAAAAAAAGAAGTTGCCACGTTAAAGGCAACAACAATGGCAATGACTGGGAAGAGAGAAATTTTGCAGAGAACAGTACAAGTTAGAAGTTGGAGTTGGAGCAGGGGTAGGTAGAAAAGGAAGTCCAACATGGGAGATCATCATGACAATTCCAGCAGTGAACATCAAATGCGCATCTAACGCCCACATTCAGCATTGGAGGCTTGTGGAAATTCCTCTGTCCAATATTCAGTGGGGTTTATAGCAATTTCCAAGACAGCCTTGTTAGATGAAGCTTTCTTTCAGACATTGAAAGTTTAAATGCCACATTTCCATAACTAAAAGCAACAGAGCAGATTTATCTAAAGCGTTTTGTAACCCCTGATTGATTATAATATTTCTTAGCATTCCACAGTTATTCAGGCCAGTAGAAATAACAAAGGAAGAGAAAGGAAAGGAGAGGAGAGGAGAGGAGAGAAGAGGAGAGGAGAGGAGATGGGAGGGGGGGGACTTCTGAAAGAGTCAGATTTTAATTATTATAATGAAAAATGTTGTATATGTTATGATAAATGAATTCTTCAGTTCAATATCCACTCTTGCTTTAAATCCTACATCTCCCCACCACACCCCATCCAAGTTCTGTCAGTTTTTGCTGTTTTGGTAAATACTGCAACTATCATGGTAAATAAGAATACTTATTTCATACCATTATCATAAGAATTTAGAAGAGCTTAATAATACAGTATGCCAAGCACAATGCTTGGCATACTGTAAATAAACGATAAAAGATCACAATTTCTAACTGATTAATTACATTTTACTCACTGAACATACCTACATTAGAGAACTATTTTGTGTTAGGCACAACACTAAGCTTAAGAGAAGATATAAAAATCCACGTACTTATTCTATGCTACAGAAATATTAGTACTGAAAATCTCTATTTTTTTAATCTAGGGTTTTTTTGGTGTTAATAATAAATGGATCTAAGTTCCAGATGCACCTTCCTCCAACCTTACACAGACACACCATTATTCTGAGCACTTACATATTTTGTTTTTCTTATCAATAATTTAAAAATTAATTGGACACAAGGAGGTGTTTCTAAAGCTTTAGTAATATCTGCAGGAGAAAAATAATCTATGTTTTACAAAAATATAACAGGGATTTTGATAACAAGAGTTACCTGATGACAAAATAAAGCAGGAGAAACAGGATCTAAGTAAGGATAGCAACAACTAAGCTAGCAATTATGAAGGCTCTAATTTTCCATACTTTAAGTAGAATTCTATGGAAACTGACATCCTCCCAATATTCCCTCACATTTCTCATGCATTTACAGAATATTATTTTTAAATTCTTTAATAACGCCAATATCCAGAAAAGGTTTGTTTATGTAAATTTACTTATTCATTATCATTTTTCGTATTTATATACTTTAAGCAGTCAATGCCTTGCAATAATTTCTTTTTTACACAGAAACATTTGAAATATTAAAACCAATAGAATATAAAATATTCATATGACTGAACTTAGCAGCAAGAGAACATTAAGTAAGGGTTATTACTAGATGATCAAGAATTCCTAATAAACATATCAGAACGTCCAATGGCTACTGCATTGAATACTTGAATTTAGAAGGAAATAAATATTTTATTTTCTAAGAAACTTCAGTAGTGGAAAAAAATCTTTTCAATAAGATTATTCACAATTTTGGCTTCTGAGAATAAAACGTAATCTGGAAAATATTTCTGAAAATCCCTCTTCCTATATGATTTTGTGACTGTGAAGGCCATTGAGCCTACCACCATCCACAGCACTCTCAACCATTAATTTTCATTCCCTAACAAGTAGTGAACTATAGTGTCTTTTTATGCTTGTTATCATTTCAACTTATGATATTGCAAAGTGTATTTTATCATTTTCTTCTTCTCTGTATTTTTGGCCAATTTGTGAGAACTGTTTGTAATTACTGATATTAGGTTTTAGTCTATAAATTCTATTATACATATTTGTCCACATTTATCATCTTGCTATTGACCTCATAATATATTTAAAAATGAAAAACTTTCAATTTTCCTGTAGTTAATTATGGTTATATTTTCTTTTATGTCTTCTGGGTGTACAGTCTTGATTAAGAATATTTTGCCAAATCGTGGATACTATAAATGCTCTCCTAAATACTAAAAGTCCCCAGAGTTCTTATTTTTTATTTTCTATATTGGTCTTTAATTCATCTATGGTTTATTTTGTGTAGGAGATAAAATAGATTCCTACCCAGTGGCTAGTCAATAATACCAGAACTTTTAAAAATAATTTCTCCTTTCCCATTGAATACATCATCATTTTATACTGAGATTTATTCATGAAATACTTATTTTATTCTTTTAATTTTTTTTTTTTTCCTATACCAATGCCATACCAATTCATGTTTAGTGGTTTTGTTTTGGCTTTTTTTTTTTTTTTTTTTCCCCCAGATATAGCGTTTGGCTATCTAGAACATCGAGACCTCTTTCCTATACTTCTTTTTTCTTAGTTAATTTGGGGCAATATACATTCATATTATTTATGCATGCCTCCTCCCTCCCAAAAAAAGCCCACTTTGGAATTCTAATACGAGCTGCATTGAATATGTATATTAATTTTAGGAGTATTGACTTCCTAACAATGTCTTCGCATCCAAGGACATAGTACACTTTTCCATTTGTTCAATATTGTTTTATGCCCTTCAATAAGATTTCATACTTTTACATCATGAACTATTCCAAAGGTGTATAAAGTATGATAAATTATTTACTATGTACATTTTATAGAAATTAAATGATTCTTTCACTTAAGAAAATATCTTATATAAAACAACTCCCAGTTATGAGGAGTTCCTTGATTTAAACTGCTTCATTTTGTCTTGCAAAGCATATCTATGATTTCATTTCACTTGATTTATCTAACAGTCATTGAATTTAATAAAAGTTCTCTATGAACTATTTTCAGATAAAATTCTATTTAATAGTTTGTTCCATTCCAACTCATTTTTGATCAATATACCTGTATTGATTACTTCATCTTGATATATTGCTCCACAAAATATCAAAAAAATAAGGAAACATGGTATATTCCAATAAAGGATTTAGTGGTTAATATCCAAATTGATTCAGATTTGATTAATGCATACTACCCTTTCTTTCTACAGGCTCCTATTTACTTTCTGTCCTTCCTCCTTTCTTTGCCTTCCTAATATTCAAATTTCAGATGATTTAAAACTCTATATATGACTTTTTTGGTCTTCAGAAGAAAGTGAGTAAAAAATATAATATTCAGGGGAAATTGGGTGACTCAATCATTAAGCATTTGCCTTCAGCTCAGGTCATGATCCAGGAATCCTGGGATTGAGCCCCACTTCTTGCTCCCTGCTGAGTGGGGAGTCTGCTTCTCCCTTTCCCGTTCCCCCCCGCTTGTGTTCCCTCTCTCTCTGTATCTCTCTCTGCCAAATAAACAAATAAAATCTAAAAATACATATATATAATACTCAATCCAACACATATTTATTGATTTCTACAATGTGCAAATAACACATGGTTCCTTATTCCAAGAAGTTTACAATCTAATAGAGAATTCTACTTTGAAAAATTATTTAAGAAAAAAATGACTGTTCCAGAAATATATAGCAGCATAAATTTAGAAAATGTTACTGAAATAATGAGAAGGGGGAGGAAGACATAACTTAGGTTAAGAAAAAAACAAAGATGAACAAAAAGAAAAAAATACAAGTAATGAAAAGAAGAAAAGTGGATTCAATGATACATGATGGTGTGTGACCACGTAGAATACATTTTGAAAATAAGCTTTAAAAATTTATGGTGTTGGGGCACCTGGGTGGCTCAGTCACTTGAGCATCTGCCTTCAGCTCAGGTCGTGATCCCAGGGTCCTGGGATTGAGCCCTGCATCCAACTCACTGCTGGGTGAGAAGCTCACTTTTTCCCCTCCTTCTGCCTGCCACTCCCCCTGCTTGTGTTTTCACTCTCTGTGTTAAATAAATAAAATCTTTAAAAAAAATTATGGTGTCACAGTTGACTTTCTATTTAAAATATAAACTGATCATATAATTTCAACGTGTAAAACCATCTCCTTTCTTGCAAGTGGTTCTCTAAGCTTAGTGTTCAAACCAGCAGCAGCAGCAGCAGCACTTGGGAACTTGTTAGAAATGCAAATTCTATCTCACTGATCTCTGCTCTAATCTTGATTATTTCCCTTCTTGTGTGTGGGGTTGGCTTAATCTGTTGTTGATTTTCCAGTTCTTTAAAGTGTAAAGAGAGCTGATGTATTCTGGATTTTTCAATTTTTTTGAGGGAGGCTTGGATGGCTATGTATTTCCCCCTTAGGACAGCCTTTGCTGTATCCCATAGGTTTTGGACCAAAGTGTTTTCATTTTCCTTGATTTCCATGAATTGTTTAAGTTCTTCTTTGATTTCCTGGTTGATCCAAATACTCTTAAGCAAGGTGGTCTTTAGCTACCATGTGTTTGAATTCCTTCCAAACTTTTTCTTGTGGTTGAGTTCCAGGTTCAAAGCATTGTGGTCTGAGAATACGCAGGGAATAATCTCAATCTTTTGGTATCAGTTGAGCCCTGATTTGTGACCCAGTAGTTGTCTATTCTGGAGAAAGTTCCATGTGCACTCAAGAAGAATGAGTATTCTGTTGTTTAAGTGTGGAATCTTCTATATACATCTATGAAGTCCATCTGGTCCAATGTGTCATTCAATGCTCTTGTTTCTTTATTGATTTTCTGCTTAAATGATCTGTCTATTACTGAGTGTAGTGTGTTAAGATCCTCTATTATTAATGGATTCATATCAATATGATTCTTTATCTTGATTAACAGTTGTCTTATGTAGTTACCTGTTCCCATATTGGGGGCATAAGTATTTACAGTTGTTAGATCTTCTTGGTGGATAGACCCTTTAAGAATGATGTAGTGTCCTTCTTTATCTCTGACTACAGTCTTTAGTTTAAAGTCTAATTTATCTGATATGAGATTTGCTACCCCAGCTTTCTTTTGAGGCCCGTTGGCATGGAAGATGCTTCTCCATCCCTTCACTTTCAGTCTGGATCTATCCTTAAGTTCAAAATGGGTCTCTTGTAGACAACATATAGACAGGTCAAAGGCAAAAGAAACAAAAGCAAAAATGAACTTTTGGGACTTCATCAAGATCAAAAGCTTCTGCACAGCAAAGGAAACAGTCAACAAAACAAAGAGGCAACCCATGGAATGGGAGAAGATATTCGCAAATGACACTACAGACAAAGGGTTGGTATCCAAGATCTATAAAGAACTCCTCAAATTCAACACACACAAAACAGATAATCACGTCAAAAAATGGGCAGAAGACATGAACAGACACTTCTCCAAAGAAGACATACAAATGGCTAACAGACACATGAAAAAATGTTCATCATCATTAGCCATCAGGGAGATTCAAATTAAAACCACATTGAGATAACTACCTTATACCAGTTGGAATGGCCAAAATCAACAAGAAAGTAAACAACAAGTGTTGGAGAGGATGTGGAGAAAGGGAATCCTCTTACACTGTTGGTGGGAATGCAAGTTGGTGCAGCCACTTTGGAAAACAGTGTGGAGATTCCTTAAGAAATTAAAAATAGAGGGGTGCCTGGGTTGCTCAGTGGGTTAAAGTCTCTGCCTTCGGCTCAGGTCAAAATCCCAGGGTCCTGGAATGGAGCCCCGCATAAGGCTTTCTGCTCAGCAGGGAGCCTGCTTCCTCCTCTCTGCCTGCTTCCCTGCCTACTTGTGATCTCTGTCTGTCAAATAAATAAATATAATCTTATTATATATATTGTTTATATATATAATAATATATATATTATTTATAATAAATATAAAAATAATATTAAAAAAAGAAATTAAAAATAGAGATTCCCTATGACCCTACAATTGTACTCCTGGGTATTTACCCCAAAGATACAGATGTAGTGAAAAGAAAGGCCATCTGTACCCCAATGTTCATAGCAGCAATGGCCACGGTCGCCAAACTGTGGAAAGAACCAAGATGCCCTTCAGCAGACAAATGGATAAAGAAGATGTGGCCCATATATACAACAGAGTATTATGCCTCCATCAGAAAGGATGAATACCAAACTTTTGTATCAACATAGATGGGACTGGAAGAGATTATGCTGAGTGAAATAAGTCAAGCTGAGAGAGTCAAGTATCATATGGTTTCACTGACTTGAAAAGCATAAGGAATAATATGGAGGACATTGGGAGATTGAAGAGGAGAAGTGAACTGGGGGAAATCAGGAGGGGAGACAAGCCATGAGAGACAGTGGACTCTGAGAAACAAACCGAGGGTTTTGGAGGGGAGGAGGGTGGGAGGTTGGGTGAGTCCGGTGGTGGGTGTTAAGCAGGGCATATATTGCATGGAGCACTGGGTGTGGTGCATAAACAATGAATGCTGGAACACTGAAAAGAAATAAAATGAAATAAAATGGAAAAAAATAATAAAGTTCATTTCAAAGTAAAAAAAAAAAAAAAAAAAGCAAATTCTAAGTCCCAAAACAGACTTACTGAATCAGAATCTCTGAGATGCAGTCAGTAATCTGTGTTGTAACAAGCTTCCCAGATAATTTTAATGGACACTGAAGTTTAAGAACGATTCCCGTACCACATTTTTCAACTAGTTTCCAATGGTTGTCTTTAATACATCTGGATGTAAATGATGCAAAAATTGGTGCTTGTAAACCGGTGTTTGGTACTGTGCTTTCCAGTTTTCTCCAACCAGTCATTAAGTAGTTGATGAAGTCACCAGCATGTTCAAGATAGCTCCTTATGAACTCTTGATCTCTCGATAATCTGCCCCAAATGCTACTACCTATTCACAGAAATTTTTCCCAGTAGATGACTATGCGCATTGTAATTTTAATTACGACCCAAAAAGGGTCCAATGACACTGCCCACTAAGTGAGAAAATGACATTAATTCCACCTCCAAAATGATTATTATTTACAGTGCCCTGGGGGTATCTGTTGGAGAGACAAGTGGCAGTGGGAAGTCTATAAACATATACACCCACACGCAGAGAATGCATTTCAACAGCTTTGGATTACGTTTCCTAAAGACCTGGAGATCTAAGCAACACCAATAAGAAAACCAATGAAACAAAAAATGCTTTTGCTCAAGAAATGATGCACATAAGTGCAGAGGGAACACTTGAATTACCTCATCCAGGTAAAATTTTCAGAAGTGTTAAGTAAAATAATACAAACTTTAAAGTGAAAAAACAATTTACATATATGTATTTTTAAGTATTATTTTTATTGAATTTTAAACAAAAATATAGGCGTATATGTCCTTAACCAAACCATGAACTTTATCATCTGTGCTAGAGCTTCATCGTCATCACCTGGCAGATGAAGGGAGACAAATGAAGATACAGAGGCAACTTTTGGAACTGGAATTTGATGCCTGTCAGTGTCAAAATGCACAAGATATTGAGGAAAAACCCAAGACCAAGAAGATAATATTAGTGACTACAGCACAGTCATAAATAATGCAAGCTCTGAAGCAACCATTTACCAGCAGGGTGACACTGGAAAAGTTACTTAACCCTGTGAGTCTCAATGACTCATCCATAAAATGGGATTATAAAATAATTTACATGGAGCTATAGCAAAGTTTCTGGAACGTTATAAGAGCTCAGTAGATCCTATATATTACTATTTTTATAGACTAATCTAAGACAGGTGTGCCTCCCGGGGCTTAGCTGATCTGCCAAATTTCAACTACCAGGTGCAATGGAAAAGCAGAGCAAGTTTCCTCTGAAGCACTCCCAGATGTCTTCCACTAGATTTCTGTAGCCCTTGAGTTTCTCTTTCAACTTCTTGGGGAATTGAGCAAGCAAGAATGGGAAGCCTGGGGGCATTGGTTCTCAAAGTATGTGCCCGCCAAAGTAAATTTCACTAGCATGATTCCTTTATTTCTATTTATACCTCTTCTGAAATTGAAGATAATTCTCCCCAATAGAGCTAAAACCTCAGTAAGGAAATATGCTAGCGGATGATGGAGGGAAGTGAGAGTCCCACAACTTCTCAAATAAACATCTCCAAATTTAGTGAAATTAAATGACAGTTAATGAGCAAATACACTGAGTTTAACCTGGATTTCATCACACTGGAAATATATGAAAACATTTGATCATCTAATCACAAACTAGAAATGTGAATTATAATGTTTCAGTTAATCAACTCATTGTCTAGAGTTCCTGAGACCACAGGAAGGATCCATTTTTCTTTCTGGTAGTCATATGCTAAAAACAGAATTACTTCTGCATAATTTCATTTTGATAGTTAAATAAATATGTACACACAAACAGTATGTGTTTTAAAAAAAGGACAAAATATACTTATAAAAAGAAAAACGTATAGTATGACACCATCCAAAAATGGGAATTAGTGATTAATTTTGTAGAAGTTAGAATGCTATTTCATTTATTTTAAAGTATATTTACACTCAAACTAATTCAACAGTATACCTATAGAGCTCCTGAACTGGAGCTAATTAGGTTATTATTCAGCCTGTCAGAAAATATTTAATATTTGTAGAAAGTTCAAAAAAGAAATCAATTGCCCAAACCATTGTTAATTGAAACAGACAAGTCAAAAAATAAACCAGCATTATGTCAAAATATATCAACACCGGTTTTGATTGATGGATTTTTTTCTTTTGATGTAGCTAGCATTATTATGTAGGAAATTTCCATTTGTAAATTCAAAAATATAACTTCTTCCCTTTCTCATTCATCTCATCTATCATCTGAAAGTATCAATTTTCTATTTACCTATTCTTTCATCCATTTTTATATTCGTCTTCATAGGCCAAGTTAAGCAGAAAAAAGTATGAACACTCACTATTGAAAAGCTTCTAATACGTTATATAAAAACCTTAACTAATTCACATAGAAAAGATATTGCGGTTAAAATGCCAAAAATATTGAAAGCTGGCAGTATCTGACTTGAAAGTTACCTTCTAATGTGACATCCAACCAAAGAGACTAGACTATTTTCTGCTCAGGCCACAGAGTCATTGCAACTAAAATACAAAATGTAATCAATCTATATCTTATTTATAAGAAATGAAAGTTTTTGACTTGGAAGAAAAAAATCTCCCTCAATTGAATTTATTTCCACACCAAAACCAGATTAAATCAAAAGTGGAACACTTTCCTATTTAGAGTTAACCTTTGCTCAGTGAATCACATATTAGGTCCTTCTGATATATTTGAAATAATGAATTTTGAAAGAAAAAGAGGAGGGTATAGAAATAATCCTGGTGATGGAACTAAAAGAGCTTTATTTTTGCCAGTGTGAAAATATTAATTATTTACAAAATAGTCAAGGAATATATCTTATAACTCAAACCTTGGATTAATGAAATTTGGTGTTAAACTAAGAAAAAGCAAATCAGAAAATATTAGAGTATATTTCAAAAAGCTAAGTATTATAAAACCCCAACTATCTGGAACTCTTGAATGCTTTATTATTTTGGACCCTCAGATTTTTACAGGCATGTAATGCTCTACCTCTGAAAGTTAAAGAACAAAATTTTGGTACATAACTGTTTCTAAAAGGTATTGTGCATTTCTCTGAATCTTTAAATAAATAAAGAATTTTGCTGAAACTCTAAGTCAGCTTCCAGTTGATGAAGCATCATTATTGTGAACATCTGCTATTTCACTATCTGTAAATCAAAGACATGTAAGACTGGCTTATTTTAAATGTCTCTAGACTTTGTACTTTGTGGTCCTACAACAGCTTTCGGTAGTAATGTGGTTTCCTCCTTAGAGGATAAACTGCTCTCTCTTCTACACACGATCAGCATGTCTACATAAAGTATCATTCTAGATTTTATTTTGTTATCTCTAATCTATAAAGAACCTGCCCGAATTGTGTGCAAAATAATAATAAATGTCTTTTGAAAAACCAATGAAACAAGGTGGCATTAAGCTAGGTGCTATTTCTTTAGCAGAAGGCAATCTTTATTTGCCACTTAGTGGGAGATAAAATTTCTATTTGGGTTAGGTAATATTGCAAACTGGTAAATTCTAAATAGGTATTGTCATTTTAGGAAAATACAATTAGCATCAGAAAAATAATATATTTAGATTCAGATTTTTAATGTAGACTAATTGATATAAAAAGCAAAAAAAAAAACCCTTTAATTTAAAGGATAAATTATACCAGTGTTGTAAAGGCACTTACAGACAAAAATAAAGCAATAAGAAATCATATTTAAATTATGTTACAGTTTATGCACTTATTAAGAGAGATTGAGAACAAACAAATAAATTGTTCCAGTAATTTTTTATGTATGTTTGATCTCAGAATCTTAAAATGATGGTTTTAGGCATGGAAACTTCAAAGACGATCCTCTTCCTTCCTTTCTTTCATAGATGTCAGCCTGATCCTTTGATCAAAGTGTGAGTTAATGGTGGAGCAAAGAGCATTGGAAGCCAATAATCTTACATCTAGGTTTTTGCTCTTCTTATTAATGTATGTATTAATTAATGCTCAACAGAATAATCCTAATTATATCAACCGTCAATTCTCACATGAAGACTACGCAATAAATAAATAAATAAATAAATAAATAAATAAAACGAAAACAAAAACAAAGCTGTTGAAAGCAAAGCTAAGTGCATTAAATTTACTTCAGCAAGGGATATTATCATCTTGGTTATCTTAGTAATATTTCAAAGAAAGACAATAGGGAAGAATATTACAGAGTTTTAGCGTCTTCTCAAGTTATTTAAGGTGAGTCTTTCAAGGCAGGGGGATCTAGTTAGAACTGGACAAAGTTAGTGCCTTAATAGTTTAGAATCTGATATGAAAGTCTTAAAGTATGTCTTAATGAACTAATTGGTATTCTAAGAGATGAGTTCTTTATTCAGGTGAGCAAACTGGTATTCTGACAAGTTATTTGCCCAGATGAGAAAACTGTGAAGAAAAAAATTTTTTGCAAGTATGTTTTAAAGCAAACAACTAAGATGTTTATTGGTTTGGAGTCTGATTTAAAATTTCTGGCTCAAAGTAAAGTAATGTTGACATAGGTAGTCTCACATTACTTTCTGAGATTTTGTCTGAGCTCAGAAAAATTACTTATCAGTTGATGTCTCATTTTTCTCATTACCAAAATGAAGCCCAAGCTCTTACTGGGCTGTCAGAACATCTGGAACTCTTTATCAGTCAGCCATTGTCACAAAATTGAGGACTTACAAGCCACTCCAAAATTCAGGAGCAAACAATGGTAAGACTTTCTTTCTTGCTTGTGGATTTGTGAGTCAGTTGAGTTTCACTTCATCTATACTTGGCTCACTTAAGCTTGCCTCCAAAGTTTGGGTAGAATCCAAGTATATTTCAGGTGTCTTTCATCCTCCTTGACAAGATGCTACACAAAGCATGTTCTTCACTTTGTAAAAAGAAAGAGCATAAGAGGGCAAATTCAACCACTCAAGCACATTTCAGGTCTTTGCACATGTTTGTAGTGTAAACCCTGATGGTTGGATTTTCTTTTTGTCATGTACATACCTGACATAAGTTTCGATTGCCAAGGCACCCACTTCAAAGATGGCCGTCTCCAATAAACACATCACCAGCCACATGACCAGATAAAGAACCAGACAGTCCACCTGCTCCCCTAAGACTCCTTTGGTTTAGAGCGCTTGGTTGGTTTCAATAACTGACCATTTGACCACTTGTTTTTATCTATTCCTGTGCTTTAAATGCTAACTGTTTTAAATTCACCAGTACAGAGTGAGCCCCAAAACCATACACACCCACCCTCAATCCCAATAAAACAGGATTCCAGGTCCACTCTCTTTTTCACCCTTTCTCTCCCCATGAATTTGTTGTGTGGCATCAGGACTTGTATAGATTTTTCACAAAGTTTCCTGATGGCGATTGCCAAGGATGCCTTAAAAGATGCCTCCTAAGAGCCACAAAGGCCAGCCCAGACATAGCATTGGTTATCCATAGGGTGACAGTGGCATATAACGATGTCATATCTCATAAAATCCCCATTGGTCAAAGTAAAATTCAAAAATTCAACCCAAAAGTCTATCCAAACCAAAGTCCAAAAATCAAGTCAAAAAAATCACCTGCCATGAGATTATATAAAGGACTGAAGAAATTGGACCCAATTCAACTCACCAAATCCTTTGAAAGAAATATCCTTGAATTTAGTCTTCAACCGTCCTCAGTCAGAGACAGTTGGGCATATTAGAAAGCCTCCGTGCAGGCTTAGAGAAGCACTCAAATGTGATTAACATGGATAGTTTCTCCCCGACATCATTCTTTGTATCATTTCCACAAATCAGTTTCTAGCCTGTTAGAATTAGAATCTGATGAAATTTTAGGCATTGGGCCAATCAAAGAATATAAAAAATACCGAAATACTGATTTCACATGAGATTGTTTCGATGTTAAATCACTTAAATGTACCCAATAAATCTATCCGCTTATAATGAATATGTAAGAGTCTTACAGAGTTTATGTAAGTCTATGAGACAAAACAGCTTCAATGCCCTTTGATTATTCCAGTAGCCCCCAAAGAGCTATCACTGTTCAAATTATATTCTTACTTCTTTCTTTCCAAGTTCTCAGTCGCTATTTCTAATACTACAATGTCCTTTTGCTCCCATGAGCACACACTGTTTTTTGTATAACTATAACAAAACTAATGATTGCAGAGAAAATTATAAAATAATTACTTAAAATTCACATGAAAGTGATTAATAATTCAAGTCAAAATTATCCAGGCAGTTATAGTTTGTTATTTTTAAAGAAGACAATCTTGAAGTGGTTTTGGCTGTAAGTCCAAACGTTAAAACCGAAAAGATGAAGATATGAAATTATTGTGCCCACATTCTAAGCCAAGATGCAGTATTCATATAACTCATGACCTAGTGATTAGAGTGTCCTCTTGATTTTTTAATAACAACAGCAATTTATTCACCCTAAATAATAAATAAATGATAAGAAGAGATAGGACAAGAAATATTGCTGAGATGCAATCTCATATTAAGAAAATATTTTCAAGTTAAATTTTAATTCTAAAGTGTTCAACAGAAGCCATTAACTCTAGAAAACAATAAAATCAATATTCCCACATTTTACCAGCATCTTCTATACTTACAAAAATTACTCATATGAAATGGGAAAACATAGAAGTACAGTGAATCGCTACTACTTTTACCCTCTCCATATTAACTATTGTTTTTAATTAAACCTTATACAATATTTCTGTTAAATTATAATAATACTGATAACTTGTTTATTTATTTAAAATTATTCTGAGCATCTTCTATATGCCTGGTGGTATGCTAAGCATTACAGATACAAAGTTGAAAAAAGCTCTGTTTAGGGGTAATTGGAGTTTTCCTGGAAAAGTGAACAGCTGTGCTTCGTTTATTCAACCATAGCATGAGCACACACTCTGAAACCAAGACTTGCTACCAGGCACACAAACTCTCCATGGTAGGTGTGTCCAGGACTGCTGCCCTCTAGCAATCAATCAAGAGAATAACAATTAGAAAACAGCAGAAAACAGATGCATGAAGTACAAACCAAATTCTCTGGGGAATTCAGTGGATGAACTCATCAGGCTTCATGAAAGATCTACTTTTGACTTTTGACTTTGAATTTGACCTTGAGGAATGTAAACTTACGGGAAAGCAAAGAAATCACTGCTGGTAAAGAAAATCATTTGGTTGAAACATTGAATTCATAGAGAGAGTCTTAGTCCAATCAGGCTGCTGTCATAAAACACCAGAGACTGGGTGGTTTCTAAACAACAGACATTTACTTCTCACAGTTCAGTAACCTGGGAAGTCCAAGATCAAGGCTCCAGCATGGCTGTGTTCTGATGAGGGCCCTCCTCCTGGTCCATGGCTGATGCCTCCTCCCTGTGGCCTCACATGGTGGAAGAGGCTAGGGGTCTTCTCTCGAGGCTCTTTCATAAAATACTAATCCCATTCATGAAGGCTCAATTCTCATGATTTAAGCACTTCTCAAACACCTACTAATGTAATCACCTTTGAGTGGTAGGATTTCAACATATAAATTGGTCGTGGGGGAGAGAGACATTCAGGCAATTGCAAAGAGAAACAATCAAAAAGTAGTTATAATAATTGCATTAAACACACAAAACAGTTCTTGTTATACTTTCCACTCTCACAAACTAACCCCTTTTCTACCTCACCCCTCACCGTACCCCATGCATTCCAACTTAGAGAGTTGTTTCTTTGGTGGTTTGGGGTTGTGTTGGGGAAGGTGTCTACCCATCCCACCATTTATTCAATCCAGCTCACCTTCTTCCTGTTCTGTGGACAAAACCATCTCGTTCTTGCCCAAGGTCTTTGTACTGCTATGGCTTCCTCCTGGACGTCTGCTGACCCTTTGGTGGGAAGTATTGCCACTCAGTATATGACCAACAGAGCAGAACATGACAGAATGGCCAGTCCGTGGACCAAGAGATATGCTACATAAATTGGGTTTTCACATTCTTACATTATTTGTCTGTCACAGAGAGAGCTGCTTATGATTTTGAATGGGTGGAGGAGGGTGGGAGTTGGTAAAGAGTAAGGTATTTCTATAACAGATATTATTCAGTCCTATTTCCTAAGATTTTATTGTAACTTAAGATATCTTGCTACAGTAGACAGAATTGGTAATAGCAACTTTTAAAACCGTCATTAGTTCTGCAATATTAGCTGAAATGTAGTACAGAGAATAGACATTGGGTTCAGTTGCTTGTAGTCTATAAATTTAAAATAGCTTAATTTTGTACAGGTTACACACATGGCCATTTATGTAAAATCCTTCAAGACTACACTTTTTTGTTGTTGTTCAAAAAAACTGGAACTTGTTTTCCTTTCTTGGGAGGGAACATTGATATTTAACAGTTTTTAGAGACTGTCATCTCATATATATAAAATGGATACGTGGCTATAAGACACCATATAAGAAATGAGTAGTTATGTATTTTATTTTATATGCCAATCTACTTTATTGTGACAAGATAAGAGGTTTGAATCACAACTTGTGAAAACCTGTAGTAAAATACCTTAAGCTGTTAACTGTAAGGTGTGAAATAGGAGTTGCTCAGTGGATTGGTTATATGTTGTGGACTACTTAAGTCTGCATTTGTTACTGTGCTAATAAACAATATTAAAAAAAAAACACCTTTTTTTTTTGGAAAAGTAAAATTTCTACATTGATTATTGCTGGAACATATTCCCTCCAATGCTTTAGAAAACAGGAACTCTTTCTTCTCTTCTCGTTTCCTGTGACACCCTATCAGTCTGCCTCCATCTTCTGTCCTCCTCCATCCCCCATCATCTTCCCCTACGGCAGCAGCAACAGTTATAATACATTTGCCTTAAACTAATGAACTTCATGTCTCAGGGCCTCTCATTTGTATGTCACTTCCAAGGCCTTGAGAGAGAGCAGAGGAATTATTTTCATTGGAGTGAATTTTTATAAACTTGGTGAAAAAATAAGATGTTTTAGCATCAATGAATCCATCTGTTTCCGTTCTAACATCCCACTTGTGATATTTCTCTCTTGTTTAAGATGTATTACAGGGGCCGCTGGTATTTGGGGGATCCTATTAAGGGCAAGGTGAGTTGAGAATATATTTAGTTTGGGTAAAGTGGGCTCTGTTTACATGGTTCACAGTCATTTCTGCGTATAATTAAGTTCTTGCTAACCTCTCTGGTGTATTGCGTTCACTGCATCCCCTTGTTTACTCACCAAGGATCCTAACAGTAAAGTGAAAAGGTAGAGGTTTTATTTCTATATGAATGTGTCCTATGGCACCAAGAATTGAAAGAACGTGCAGCATGGAAGAGGAAAAACGTCTGAAACGTGTGACTTTATTTTATTTTTTTTTTTAAGATTTTATTTATTTGACAGAGAGAGAGAGATCACAATAGGCAAAGGGACAGGCAGAGACAGAGAGGGAAGCAGGCTCCCTGCTGAGCAGAGAGCCCAATGCTGAGCTCAATCCCAGGACCCCGAGACCGTGGTCTGGCCAAAGGCAGAGGCTTAACCCACTGAGCCACTCAGGCACCCCAGAAATGTGTGACTTTAGAAGCACATCTGTGGAAGATCCTTCCAATAATCAAACCTGTAAAATTGTGAGCAAAAGATTCCATTCTCGTGGCTGACAAGCCAAAACAGAAACGTCCTCCTCTCAAGAATCAATTCAATAATGCAACATTTACTATTATTAATTACTATTAAACACTCTTTGTGTTTTGTCTCTTTTTTCATTTCACATGAAATAGAATTCATCAGAAACCCTGTCCTGGACACCAACACCTGTAGCAGGAACTGAAAAGAGAGAAATGCCTGTTTGTGAAAGCATATGTTTTGTGTATTATAATACGCATGAACATGATGAGTTGCAAGGCTGAAATAAACTTTTCTCAAATATCAGTAAGAACAAACAAATGTCAATTTAACTGTGATAGAGAAAGTCTAAATTATCTATTCCCTTTATAAAAAATAAGGTTAAAAATTCATCATGGGAAGAGGTTATCAAAGAATCAGTAGCCAAAAATATAGGCCAAAAGAAGTGTTATGAACAGCTATTTAATAAATACATTGTATTTCTTCCTGGACTTTGTGGTATTTTTCATATTTTAAAAATTTGTGACTTATTATAATTTTTTCTCATTCAAAATGATTTTGAACTTTTATGCTTAACTTTATTCATAATTCTGTATTTCTTTTCTTAAGGAAGGACTGCAAAATGATATGAGCTTCAAGCCCTAAAAAACTGAAACCTGCCCCAAATATTTACAAACATTTACATAGAGTTTTGGGGTCTTGAGTAAAGAATAGAAATAATACTGGATCAGTAAAGTATGGTACAGCAGATAACAGAATTGAAGATAAAAAAAACCTATATAGTAGTTCTTAATGAGGTATGGGCAATTTTGCCTCCCAGGGGACATTTGACCATATTTGGAGACATGTTTGATTGTCATAACTGGAAAGAATGTTACTGGCATCTAATAGGTAAAGGTCAAGGATGCTGTTATAATACACAAGACAGTCCTTCAAAACTCTCCAAATTATCTGAATTTGTCCAAGAATTATCTGGTCCAAAATGTCAACAGTGGCAAGGTTGAGAAACCCTGACCTATACTAAGAATGCCAGACAGAAGATGAACTTGCACTTACTAGATCAGCGCTGAGACAAGGAAATAGCCATTCTGACGTATATCCGTATGAACCAAAATGAGTGTGTGGACACTCCCAGCTTGTCGAAGCGGATGATGTAGATCTGGAGTGATGGCAGGAGACAACTAGGCCAGAATTAGGAAATCTATTTCCCTGGTTTCATGGCTACAATTTTCACTGGCCATCATGCCTCTCTATCATTTGTTGTTACAACATCTTTATCTTTCTAAGCCTCAAGCTTCTCACCTGTAACAAGGAAATCATAATCCTTTATAGAGTTATAATACATTATTTTTCAGTGGGTAGTGCCCCTTCCTTCTAGGGTTCACAATATTGTGTTAGGATGGGGGTGATATGTGAGGCATGAACAGATGTCTCCTTTCTATCTTACACTTCTGCTCACTTTTAACCCTAAAGACCAACAGAGCCAGATGATGTCAGTGGGAAAACCAGAAAACCTAGAGTGAAGTCTTAACTTCTAAGTTTTAAAAAAGTCAGGCTGGATGTAAAATATTTAGATGACTACCTACTGAGGGACGTGTTTTGTTTTGATTTTCTTTGCTTTTTGCCTACCTTGTCCATCAGAGAAGAGCTTCCAACCCGAATGGAAAAAGAGAAACCAAACTACTAAGAGACAGACATGCTGGTCTGAGAAGTCCTGGGTCATCTTCTCCTTCAGGTCAAGTGTGTGATAATGGAGCAAGGAGATGTAGAGAGAAGAGTAGACCTCTAAATGAGGTTGTTAACTCAAGAGGAAAGAAGAATGACTTACTGTCTCCCTGAAACTCCTAGAAGCTAGAGCTTCTCACACATGCCACCATGTCACAGAGCAGGAGAGCAAAGATGGCAGCAGGGACAGCTGGACAACCTGAGGTAGGCCCAGTAACTTATTCATAGCCCACAGGGGTACTTGAGAGAGGCTGTCCATTTCCAGTGTCCACGAGGAAAGCACAACAGTTAACAGAGAGAATGACAGAGAGAGAGCTGGTGGATGTCGCCCAGATGCGAGGAAGAGATACCAAACGGAGAGAGGCTTCAGCCCTCTCTCTCAGCAGCAAATGTGGTCTAGGCTGTTTCAGCCCATGTCATCGTGAAGGAACTTGCCACCTGAGAACTGCACAGAGCTGCTGTACAATTCACTAGAGGCCTGAAGAGAACTGATTAACACCCATCCCCTGATAGCCTCTGGAACTGCCATGATTTAAAAATCAAATTCAGACAGAAAGGAGAGAGGGAGGTAAAATCCTGAGTTCAACTGAGTTCAAACCTCTAATGCCTAAGAGAAATCTCAGAAATGATTGAAACTGCCTGGACATAACTAGATCACAATTTCTAAGTTTGGTTTTATGATTGCACTTATGGGTATATGGCTTATGAAAAAATCACACACACTATACACACACACACACACACACACACACACACACACACACACCACACACATATATAGTTTCTGTACTTCTCAACAAATCTTCCCGTATTGTCTTAATGAAGTTTCAACATTAGGAGAAGGAAAGGATAAGTGAATTGGGGGAAATCAGAGGGGAAGACAAACCATGAGAGACTGTGGACTCTGAGAACAAACTGAGGGTTTTGGAGGGGAGACTGGTGGGGGGAATGGGTGAGCCTGGTGGTGGGTGTTAAGGAGGGCATGTATGGCATGGAGTAGTGGGTGTGGTACACAAACAATGAATCTTGGAACACTGAGAAAATAAAATAAAATTTAAAAAAAAAAGATTCCACACCCACAAAAACAAAAACAAAAACAAAAATGCAACCCAGCAACAAAAATATCCAGGTATTTTTTTAAAGAAATGTGTGTAAATCAAATAGGAAAAAATATTGTTTTTAGAGAACTTTTTGGTCCTTAGAGAGTGTAGAAGAGAGAATCAATACCTTCCCCAGAAGACAGACTGACGGGGGTAGCCACTGATAGATTAAAACTTGAAGAGCAAAGTGTGGGGCTTTTCCAAGAGCCAGCTGTCCTGTTTAAAGTTTGAATAAATATTTGTTGAGCAACACACTAGCCTGTAAAGGCATCATACTAATCATGGAACACAAAGCAAAATAAGAACATTCCTTGACTCCAAAAAGCACATAAGGACTTCTCCCTGTTTACTTGTGGTATAGCACCTAAAGAGATAAAAGTCTTATATGGATTCTGATGAAAACAGAGAGGTCAAAGCCTTGAACCTGATAGACTTGAGCCAAACTGAGATCAAAATTGGAGATGATTTGGTCTCAAATAGCTCCAGTTACTATTAAGGCTAAAGCATTCAACACCGAGCTCCAGGCTATTTGGCATCTACTACCAATCCTAAATATAAAAAGGATAGCAAGTAATTTGGTCCTGATTGAGCAAGACCTATAGAAGAGTAGAGTTGAATGATGCTAGGCACTAGGCTTCTAAACAGAACACAATGTCCAAAGTCTTTGCATATTCCTAGAAAACATGTTTCACTTTAGTTTACATTATTTCTGTTTAAATATGAGATTGGCCAATCAGATGTTTAAAAGTTAGCTTCTTTTGGGGGGGGGCGGGGCTCTCATAATAGAGGTATAATGAATGGAGGAATCATAGGATACACTCTTTGTACCTAAATTGTTGGCATAAAATACGTCTTTTTGCAGATGAAAGACATCTCAAGCCTGTTGAAGTATAGTATATATACATATATACACGCCCAAATATAATTGTCATCCATCAATTTTCTGAGCTAGCGAGAAGCACAACAGCAAATGAAACAAAATACAGATGATCTCCCTGTGGTTTTCTCCAAATTATTCTTTTATCGATGCATTATTTCACACCATCAATCAACCCTGAAAATCCTAGGAAAGCAAACTAGATCTCCACGATTAAAGTCAAATGAAAATCCCAGGATGGCAAACCCTATCTCTTTGATTGGAACAAAACCGAAACGTCCCAAGAAGGAATTCACATGCTTAACGGCTCCTGTGAAAGGAACGTTAGCGAGGAGTTTCAGAGAAATGCTTAGAAATCCATTTGTGCCTGTCAATAACATCCCCCTTTTCAAGCTATTAATCCATTAGAGACTACCTGCTGAGTTGGTACAAAGCTGGACAATAGAGAAAGTACAACCATTGCGAGGGAGGGGGGTGGAGGGAAGGAAGTAACAACTAAGTTTCTATTGTTATTGCTATCCTTTTATTTGTTTTTGGATAAAAAGTAGCAGTAAATGGATTTGCCATTGACAAAAGAGCTGGTGAGAGGCAATTTCAGCGATCTGTTAGGAAATGCTAATATGGAGCATCTAACTAAAGAAAACCATGTTGACAAACCTTTATGACCATTGCCATGTTATGCATGTAATGTTATTTAAAAGGGATAATAAATATCAAAGAGGTATAAAGAGTATTATTATCCTTATCATAAAGAGATAGATTTTCCTTACCATCATTTATGTAAGACTTTGTTCTGTTGCGCTAGCAAAAGCACTGAAATTGTTAAAAAAAAAAAAAAATCATTACACATGAAAGAATTTCTGGCTACCCCAACGAAGCAGTTAATAGCAAAGGTATGACGGATATTTTAAAACAGAGAGTAGCGAAAAAATGAAACTTTGATGTCATTTCAAATTAATAATGACTTTCAAGATTGATTCTTGGATGGCAGTTCTTCTCTACCCTTGGAGGAAACTAAGTGTGCCCCTAGCGTGAGCCTCGGCCTGCCTGGAAGCGGCACATTGTTAGAAAAGGACAATAGTGCCATCTACTGTCAAATTGCGGTATTACTCATATCAGAAAGACCAGCTGATTTTTCCAAATACTGTGATAAAAATCTTTAAAATATGTGGTAGTAAGTGTAAATTCTCTAAGCTGTGAAACACTATGAGGACACTCTTTCTACATAAACAAGAACTACATTGTATGCTTTTTCCACCAGTTATTTTCATATGCATTTATATCTTATTTAAAGCACTGTTTTACAAACCTTATAAAAAGTAAATTGAAAATAAACCTTGCAGGGCAGCAGTAAAGATTTCGTGGATAATTTGGACTAATTACCCCCCTCTTAAATTTTATTTTTTTCCATTAGTTTCTAGAGTCTTTTCTAAATCTAATTAGCAATGAAATTTTCTTTGTTAAATTTGGAGGAACTTGTTTGGCAGACAACTACACAAAGCAAGATAGTTAAGAGAAGCACATAGATGTGTTTATAACTTTACTATATTGCTGCTAAAAATTACCAATAATGAGTTTTAAATGGTAATTGTAAATCCCTTAATGCATTTTCTATATTAACTATCCTTTAGAAGAGAGAAAGTCTAAAGTCCCTGAATAAGTAAATCATACATATGGAATTTTAATTAAAAGGTGTAGACATTAATTGCCTTTTTTATTATACAAGTCATGAAGGGCTCACATAGACCTAGAGGACAGCAAAAATTAGCCAGGCCTAGAAGAAAACAATCAGTCTTAGTCAACAGATACTATTAAAAAAATATAAAATTTGACCTGAAGTAGCATACTATACTTGCTAAGCCTACTGATATCATAGTTGTTACAACTGGGCAAGTAGTAAGAAAATTAGCTGATTGTCTTTAAGTCTGTTGTGAAAATTTGAGATGAATAATATTCTGCCATATATATATTTTTTTAAATGCAGGCTATTTCTAAGGTGTAGAATCGGCTGTGATGAAAGATGGGTACATTCCCACATGTCCCTGCTGAAATGAATTTGACCATGGTCACAATCTTATCTGCCAATTTAAACGCACAACTATGCTCTTTACTTATCCCAGTCCTCTTTGTCAGTCACGGACCATCATATACACCGTAAGAAGTCACTATTATGAAAGTTCAGAAACTTACTTACTATGGTATGGAAAATCCAGTGAAGAATGGGAGGTGTTAAGTCATTAACTACGTAGGGATATTGCTGCTATACAGCAGAAAACCCTGCTTTTGCTACCTGAAGACACATTTGACTTGGATATTCTAGGAATTATAAAATCTCTTCAACCGTTTCCATAATTTTAGACCAGTTTTTACCTTGCTTGGGGATCCCCAAAGTCTACTTTCTCTCTTCATTTCACTCTGACTTCACTGACGTCAACCCAAACCATTACTCAGAAATCCTGGGGTGTTGAAGACCAAAATTTATTCCCTGTGGGTTTTGTTAAGACTGTCCTGGCCCACCAGTCACAGAGGTCAATTCTATTTAGTGTGTGGAGTTAATAGCTTCATTTCTTCCTTCAATCTCATTTTTCTGTTCACATTTTTGATCCTTCAAATTACTTTCTGTGGTCACATGGATCTGTCCTAAACTATAATAGAAACTAACTGGAAAGCCCTCATATTTTTTTGTTTCCTATCCAGTCAGTTTTTATCCACTACAAATTTAGGTGTAGCTTAATCTTGGTTCACTTACTGATTGTGAGTATCTGCAGGATTATCCACTAGTTTAAAACAAATCTCATTTCAATAAAATCAAATGTAGGCAGCAGGCTTAATTCAAACAATGGGTTCTAACTGAGTCCTTTTAAGTTTATAACTTGCTCCCAGGAATGACGCCAAGATAAGCCTATTAGCTCCAGAAAGCAATGAAGGAAAGCTGCCTCAAAAACTGGGCAACAAAGAATCAGACAGATATGAGCAGAGAGGAATCTTCCAGATCTTGGGACAGAAGGAAATTTTGTGTTTACAGGCATAGTAAGAGCCTAGTGAAGCAAAAGCCTTTGGAGTTGGAAATGGTGTCTTAAGAGTTATGTTCTCCAAAGGCAAAGGAAACAAAAGCGAAAATGAACTGTTGGGGCTTCATTAAGATCAAAAGCTTCTGCACAGCAAAGGAAACAGTCAACAAAACAAAGAGGCAACCCATGGAATGGGAGAAGATACTCGCAAATGACACTACAGACAAAGGGTTGGTATCCAAGATCTATAAAGAACTCCTCAAATTCAACACACACAAAACAGATAATCACGTCAAAAAATGGGCAGAAGACATGAACAGACACTTCTCCAATGAAGACACACAATTGGCTAACAGATACATGAAAAAATGTTCGTCATCATTAGCCATCAGGGAGATTCATATCAAAACCACATTGAGATAACTACCTTACACCAGTTAGAATGGCCAAAATCAACAAGACAGGAAACAACATGTGTTGGAGAGGATGTGGAGAAAGGGGAACACTCTTACACTGTTGGTGGGAATGCAAGTTGGTGCAGCCACTTTGGAAAACTGTGTGGAAATTCCTCAAAAAATTAAAAATAGAGCTACCCTATGACCCTACAATTGCACTACTGGGTATTTACCCCAAAGATACAGATGTGGTGAAAAGAAGGGCCATCGGTATCCCAATGTTCATAGCAGCAATGGCCACAGTTGCCAGACTGTGGAAAGAACTGAGATGCCCTTCAACAGACCAATGGATAAATAAGATATGATCCATATACACTATGGAGTATTATGCCTCCATCAGAAAGGATGAATACCCAACTTTTGTAGCAACATGGACGGGACTGGAGGAGATTATGCCGAGTGAAATAAGTCAAGCAGAGAGAGTCAGTTATCATATGGTTTCACCTACTTGTGGAGCATAAGGAATAACACGGAGGACACTGGGAGATGGAGTGGAGAAGTGAGTTGGGGAAAATTGGAGGGCGAGACAAGCCATGGGAGACTGTAGACTCTGAGAAAGAAACTGAGGGTTTTGGAGGGGAGAGGGGTGGGGTTAGGTGAGAAGACTCAACAGGAAGGGGTAAGCCATCTGGGCAAGTCATCATTTGATATCATATAACAGGGTGCCAGTAAGTGAGACCCAGTGATAAGAATGCTGAGCCCAAATTAAGAGTCCCAGACAAGAGTGACCAAAATTCATGTGGTTATTTGTCAAAGTTGTAGAATCTCAGCAGCAAGAAAATCCTGATTTAAATGGCATTGACTATAACTATATTTAGTCTCATCTCTGAAGACTTTTAACAGTTATTAATTTTCGGAAGCATAGACGGACCTCAGAGTAAAAACAGCCTACATCCTCCTAAATAAAATTGCACCCAAATGGGCACGTGATGGAAAATGGAAAAGTATGGAGTGAGATAAATGTTTCCATAAAAGGGAGAGGCTATGGAGGGCTGAAATCTCCAATAGGAGGGTCTTTGGAGGGCTACAACAGGGAAGCAGTGGAACACATTCATGAAGAACTCAGTCTGATACAGCTTGGCTGGACCACTGGAGGACAGGGCAGCCAGGAAGTTGTTCCAAAATAAGCAAGCTGCTTTGGGAATACTAAAAATATGTTTTCATGGTGTAGCTCAAAGGCGCTTCTCTGCTTTCCGTACAGTTGTGTTTTGTAAAAGAGTCAAATATGTCCTTTTGGAAGTCATAACTCATGCTTGCCTTACAAGCTCACCATGCTGCTCACCTTCCAAAGGAGGGTGCTTTGAGTCTTCCCATATGGGAAGCTGTTCAATCCTAAGGCATAACAAGATGGTCCTGGGGGAAAGGATGAAACGGAGAGGGAACCACAAATTTCTGAATCCCCACTGTAATAAGACTTGAACATTCACTAAACTGTACATTTCTTGAGAACAAGAAACTTACCTTCTTTATTCATGAAATCCGGACACTTTTTGCCTCGGAATAAAAGGCGTGCATAACATTTACTGGTATAAATTCTGTAGATGATTTCTGTTTATACTTTAGAATGTTCCTTCATCAAAATGTTAACTTTTGAAAAATAATTATTTAAAGTCCAAACCAAGTGAAATGTTTATCTTCTCAAATTCTTTTTTTTTTTAAAGATTTTATTTAATTTTTAACAGAGAGAGAGAGCGAGGTAACATAGGCAGGGGGAGTGGGTGAGGGAGAAGCAGGCTTCCCACCGAGCAGGGGGCCCGATGCAGGGATCTATCCCAGGACCCTGGGATCATGGCCTGAGCCGAAGGCAGACGCTTAATGACTGAGCTGCCCAGGTGCCCCTATCTCCTCAAATTCTTAAAGTTAAAAAAAAAAAAAAATTGACTATTTGTCAACTTTGAGCACATTCCAAATCTGTTTTATAAATTAGAAAACAAATGAAGAAATTAAATCTACTCAGCTTCACTGATAGCCCTAAGAAAAATAAATGTTACTTTTTTATTCTGGTAAAACTACAATATTTTCATGGAAAATAAATTAGATATTAGAAGTATTTTGAAAATTAGATGTAGGAAACATTCTATATGTCCCTTTAAAATGTATTTAACAAATCTGTACTATAACAATAGCCAAGGATTAAAATTTGAAAACTTAAACTTAAGTAACATCTCTACAGGAAAATATTTTCCACAGAAAGAATCTTTTATTGCATTGTGGGCATGCAGAAATTATACAGACAGCATAGAAAGCAGTTTCTCTTACTGTCACTATAAATCATAACATTTATTTCTAGGAAAAGAAAAATTCATGGGTAGCAAATTATTTGAAGTTGCATATGTAATTACCAATTTTACTTTAATTCTGAATTACACCATTTGTAGATCATAAGCACCCCCTTGTGGTCATAAATAAATATTTCTCATCAAGGTGCTTTTATACCTGAGAGAATACTTTTAAGGTTTAAATACCTTGCTTTGAACTAATTGATATTAAATTGAATTCAAATAAAATATTTATTTCTATGTAACTATGGGGTATTACACATGCATTCCAGTATATATGGATATATGTACAGAGATATGCATATATCCAAGTATATATCTATAGACATGTATATACAGTATAATATATACATGCAAATAAATCTCAAAAAATCATTTGGGTCATATAAATGTCCTTAAAATTTGTGGTAGCCTCAAAAACATCTTCCAAGAATATCTCGTCTCTCTTCTACTACTTACAAAATTACATAGAGGCTTTCATCTCCTAACAACCATGATCTCAGAGTGGTTCTCATTTTTGATTGCCTATTAGAATTGCCAGGGGATAATAACAACAATAACAATGATGGTAATAATAACAATAGTAATAAATAATATTTAATAATAATAATACCATCCCCAGGCATCCCACAGAACATTACATCAAAATAGCAGGATAAGCTGCAGGAATCCATAGTTTTTTTAAGTGACTCCAATACACCCAGTGTTTCAAACCTCTGATCTAAAAGGCATCATAAGAATTCTTCAGTTGGGAAATAATATATAAAATAGAGACAAGAGATGAGTTTCCATTACCTGAAAGTGTGAGAATAGTAAAACATTGAGTCTGATCATTCAACATGACATGTTCTGCTCAGGCACTATCACTACAAAAACAGAGACAGGTGCTTCCTCTCCTAGAGACTTTGGGATTATTTTACAAATGCAACAGTTTCACTCAGTTAAAAAAAAAAATTATTGTGCAAAATAAATATCCTAGAGAAAGAGATGGGGAAGAACTACATTTTCTTGGGAAAATCACTACCTGATTTGTACAAAGTCTCTTACCTTATTTAACGGTATATGGACAGGTGTTTATTTTTAAGGTTCATAGGTAATTAATCTGTAGTGTGAAACATTTAAAAATAATTAGCATTTGTACCTTGGATGTTTCAAGGTGTTACGTGAACTTTGGGGCCATGTGTGAATGCCAAGCTTTTGTAATGAAAAGTCTGGTTTTACTGCCAGTAGACATCTAAAAACACTCTGCAGTTCATATTAATAAGACTGAATGTAATTGAATGTCAGCAAATATGGTGATTTATAAAGTACTTTGCACCGTGTATATAATGAAAACCCTTGGCATTGAATCCTAATATTTGATGAAACATGATAGTGGCTTTATTTCCAATAGCCAACTTGACCTAGAACCTTCTATCATTTTTATAGTGAACTGCTTTACCCTGTTTCTACCTTTGACTCAAGTTTTCATGTATAATTAAAGAAAAGTGGTACAATTTGAATTTAGCATTTCCCCTTTCTTTGGCTATTTGATATATTTTCAAGGCAATGAAATGAATACTTTATCAAATATATCAGGATTATATAAAGGTCTCAATGGAAACTCCTTGAAACCAGGTATCGGGGAAACTGACATTTATCCCATTATACGGACCTTGCTGAAACTATTTTTTGGAACTTGTCATTTTTGAATATCTGTTTCTATGGTGAAACTTTGTTTTAGGTGATAGACTTGAATTTTTTAAACAACATTAAAAGGTATGTGCAGCCAAGACTAGCGCGTAATTGGGTTAAGCTGGGTGATGAACAAATTTAAACGAAACAAAACAACATGAAATAAGGTGTGTGGGACTGTAACCCAGCAAGCATGACAGAGGCATTGTGGGAGTTGCAAATTAACACTAAAAGGCTGTTTTGAAACCCTCCATACACCACCAGAGACATTTCCCAAATAATTTGAGTAATTTCAGCATTTGGGACTATGTATAAAGTCCCACAAGTCTACTGCTTCTTTAAAGGTAGTGGGTGTGCTCTGCTGGTATAGATTTCTTTTACAATTGAAACTGAATTATACACACACATGCACGCATGTTCAGAATTATATATATAGCATGACCACGCAGCCCAACTAATTTTCACCAAACTGAACACATCCATGTAACCTATACCGAGATCAACAAAGAGAACCTTACTATGTTAGTATTTTTTTTATTTTTTAAAGATTTTATTGTTTTTTTATTTGATGCGGGATAGGGGAAACACAAGCAGGGGGAGTAGGAGTGGGAGAAGCAGGCTCCCCGCCGAGCAGGGAGCCTAATGCGGGACTTGATTCCAGGACCCTGGGATCCTAACCTGTGCAGAAGGCAGACAGATGCTTAACGACTGAGCCACCCAGGCGCCTGTTAGTAGAGTTTTTAAAGCAATCTCAATGCTTTATATTCACACATTTTTAAAAAATAATGTTGTAAAAGAAAAATGCTGCATCCAGTTACAACAAAAACCGGAAAGGAGTACCATTTTCAATTTAAAAACAAGCCCATCATTTCATTTCAATGCATTAAAATAAAACACTTAATGGGAATCTTTGACTGCTTGCATACTTCATAAATACCTTGGTACTTAAACATGCCTTAAGAAGAAAATTGAGACAGAACAAGCATTGCTAATATTTGGTAAGATTTCTAGCATTTTCCCATAGTTTAAAATGTGAAATTCAAATTTCAAAGAATAATTTCCTAAGTAATTTTGATACTATCTGAGCGTATATTTTATTGATTTTAATGCAAAAAACAGGCTCCCCAAAATCTCATCACAAACATCAACGTGCGTCCTGTCTTCCAGGGTACGTTGTTAAAAGTCGATCCTGGCTCCGGGGTGGGCGGCTCTAACTGGTTCATGGTACTTGCGGACATACCTAGTTCTTGAATCACGCTTTCAGGAGCAGGAGTGTAGCCTCTTGTTATAGATACCACATGATATTTTCTCCTCTTTCCAGTTCTTCCGAATATTTTCCCCAATCCCTGGACATGCCATTCAATTTTTCACTCTTTCTTGCTTCCTTGGTTGGTAAAAATAAATAAATAAATAAAAATCTCATGTTACTCTCGATTGCCTGAATCTATACTGTCAGGGCCAGGAATTCACTCAAAAATCTCTCCTGCCTTGGCCCATTCTCCTCCCATTCCCCACACCTGCATCTTCCCCAGGCCCTCTGATGTCAGAAGCCCAGTGTTCTGCTCGCCTTACTGCCCGCCTTAAGTTTTCAGTGTGATTCTGTGGAGTAAATGAAACTGTAAGGTCAATGTCCTCGACCCATGGTGGTCAGAAAGCTCAATGACGCTGATGTTTAAAAAAAAAACAAAACAAAAAACAAACAAAAAAAAAAACAATTCTGCTTAAAACAAACAAAACCCTGGGATATCTAAAACAAGCCCCGCATCCTGGAGCCTGCTTCCCCTGCATCCCCACCCCGCCCCCTGACTGCCTCTCTGCCTACTGCCTCCCCTACTATCTCTCTGTCAAATAAATAAATAAAATCTTTAAATAAAAAATATATATATAAAAATAAATTTCAAAAACTGTGCTGTAATACTGTTGTTCATATTTAAGCAACATCAGCTGATACTTTTTTTTTTAAAGATTTTATTTATTTATTTGACAGAGATCACAAGTAGGCAGAGAGGCAGGCAGAGAGAGAGGAGGAAGCAGGCTCCCTGCGGAGCAGAGAGCCCTATGGGGGGCTGGATCCCAGGACCCTGGGATCATGACCTGAGCCGAAGGCAGAGGCTTTAACCCACTGAGCTACCCAGGCGCCCCAGCTGATACATTTTTGAAATATACTTTTTTTGTGTGTTTTGGTTAATAGGAGTTTCTTTTTCCTTTTTTACTAATTCTGCAAGATGAAGGTGAACAGTGATTTCCTATATGAAGAGGGGTCTGTGCTAACTTGTAAGGTTATAAAGCAAGAACAGAAAGCAAAACTATCAATGAAATTTTGACTGGATAGTGTGCTAATAGCTTCGAATTAATGGCTGAATTTTCAAATAATACAGGAATCTATCCTGTATAAACTTTCCCTTCAAATTAGGTTATTAGGTCAATTCAAGGACAGGAACATTGAAACCATGATAATATAAAATCTCAAGAACTGTCTTTTTTTTTTTTTTTTTAAAGATTTTACTTATTTACTGACAGAAAGAGAGAAACCACAAGGGTGGGGAGGGGCAGAGGGAGAGAAGGAGCAGACTCCTCACTGAGCGGGGAGCTCGACATGGGGCTGGATCCCAGGACCCAGGGATCATGACCTGAACCTAAGGCAGACACTTAACTGACTGAGCCACCCAGGTGTCCCTCAAGAAAAGTCTTAAATGCTAAGTCTGGAGAATGAAAGAAAAGAAAATTTTATAGTGAGATAGATACATGGAATTATGTATTTTTTAGTAATTAGCTTATAATGGAATTTTCCAATCTGAAAATTGTATGATTGTTGATAACCTATAATGAACCCATCTATGATCAACTTATAGAGATATATAAATAATAATCAGAAAAATCAGTCAATTTGGAGGCTTTCTGAAAATCCAAGACAAATTTGTGTATATCTTTACTAGATACGCCTGTGACTTACTTCATTTTCTCTCCAGTAATCTGTCCCTAATTATTAATTCTCTTTATAGTTATGAAACAACATTGACAAGTGACTATGTCAAAAACAATTAAATATTTCTTTATGCACTTCTGGTATGGCATAAAGAGTCCTGGTCTAGAACTGAAAACCTGGGATCTAATTTTGGCACCAGTGCTAATTAGCTTGTGATCTTGAACAGGTCAACTAAATTCTCTGACTTCTGGTATCTGATTCTGGGACAAATGTTTGATGCTAAGGAGGAAGATTTTACGAATCCCAAGAGCCATCTTAGAATCAAATCTCATTCTGACCTTAAACCCAGCTTTTGAAAACTAGGTTCTTAGATTAAGAATCTAAGAACTCTTAAGACTAGACATCTTATTCCTGCCACTGGGAGAGGATTCTTGTCTCTCCGATGCTTCTACCTTGGTTCCCATTCAGGATTGGAGTTGCTCCAGGACTGGAAGACAGACTTACCACCCCCAGCACTCTGCTGATACTTAGACTTTGTTCTGAATCCCCATGCCCATAACTACAGTCCCTTCCACACTGACTTCTGCCTAGGCTGCTGGCTAACTCTTCTTGTCCAAATCTTCTTGACACTGAAATTGCTCCATCTGCCTGGGCTCCACGTGCTGCTGAGAGCCACTGCTCACCACGTGGTCTGTCTGAGCATTGCAGGATCTCCAGGCCCCATCCAGGAATCAGCACAGGAAACAACACAGGGGTTGGGCTAACACTCACCTGGAGAGGGGAGAGGGGGCGCTAGATGGTGGTCATGGTCGGTCCGAGAGTGACAAGCTGAAGAGCTGAAGAGACAACCACAGCAAGACAAACAGGTCAGGTGGAGAAAAGTGGAGTTGAAATGCTTTCTCTACTGAACATAATCCCTCTGAAAAGTAGTAGATTAGGAAAACAAGTACAGTTTAGACAATTGTCGGCTGATATGGCTCCTGAGATCATGGTAAAGAGAAGTTTATCTTCCCATAGTTCATACCACTCTGCCTCTCAGTTAGAAGAGGATAATCATAAGCATTTTCTCTTCTAGGAAGCACTCGTTTCAACAGGTGGGAATATACCGACAGGAAGAACAGAAACAAATTGCAACACACCATTGAGGACTTATTTGTATTAATCTATATACTCACATTATTTCTTTTCCTTGAACTCCACTGCACACTCGGTCTGAATTTTACAAAAGCAAAGCTCAAAGAGAACAAATATAATAGATAGGAATGTGTAAAACAAACCAATATTAAACACCAGGATTGCCTCTCCTCTGACCTCCCATTTCAGCAAACACGGCTTCTTCAGTCACTTGTTATCATTTCTGATCATTTTTGAAATGTGCATCTACTTTGATGATCCTTCATATATTTTTAGCAATACATTCTTAGAAATATACACTGGTCTGCACATAAAAGTATGGGTTCCTGGGCCTACGGAGTTAAATTTCCAACTGCGAACTAAAATTTGTATTAGCAAACTAATCCAGTCGTTCCCATTCCTGTGTCTCCTTTTTGCAGATGCCACTGGAGAACCACTGTTGTATATTCAGTTTAATTTAGCCCCTCTGCCTCAGGTGCTAGGGAGGCAATTGGTTTTGTTTGAGGAACCCACCATTTTAAAAAGCGAAGACAGAACGGAAATACCTTTAAGTAGAGTACACCAGCGTCTCCTGCCAAGTCTTCTTCCCACCCAGCAACTCCAGAAGGTACTTACCAGCCTGGCCCCTGAGGCATTTGAACCTGCTATCCTTGACTTAAGCTCTCCCAGGAAAATGATCATTACCATTTGCAGAGAAGTATTAAAACAAATAACGTACACAAGCAACTGTGCCAATTCACGTTACTTAGTTCAACTAAGCTTTCTTTTCTTTTTTGATCTGGAGATAACCCAAAGCTGGGCAGTCATTGGCCATGGCTGTTTAAATCTAAGAATAAGGATCACCTTTCAATTAAAATGCTTTCAGTTATGAAGAGACTGAGCTACCTTGGCACAATGGTTTTAAAATAAAGGCAACACATTTTTAGAAATTAACCTGTGATATCTGAAAGCAAATGAAATCCCTCTTGAATACTGGGCATTATTTTTAGTATAAGAAGCTTAAATTATTTTGGAAACTCAATAACTATTTATTGAATAGCTACTATTATTCAATAAAAGGTACTTCAGATACAAATAGAATGGCAACAGATTCCATTGGAGAATGCATACTATTTCTCATCTCCCTTGGGTTAATGTGAGCTAATATGTAAATATAGATTATGCATATGTGTGTGTATGTATATGTGCATATATGGACTGATATGCCCATTGATTTTTCACCTGACAGAAGTTTCTCTAGTCTTAACTATTTTTCAGTGTCTTGAAGCAGATCTCCACAATCTATGTAGTATTATGAGCAGGACATTTACAAAAATAACCATGTGTGAAAGTAGAAATGTCAAAGAAAATCAGGCAGTACTAAACAATGCTTTTTCCAAAGGAAAGAGAGTTTTAGCTACAAACATTGACTTATTTTGCAGGCTCAGTATCTTTAAAAGTTAGGTATTAAGTAATAAGGAAATGAAGCCAACAACTAAATTATAATTTTTGTCTATTTTATTCCCTGTTTTAACATATGCTTATTTTTATTTTTTTTTATTTTTTTAAAGATTTTTATTTATTTATTTGACAGAGAGAGATCACAAGTAGGCAGAGAGGCAGGCAGAGAGAGAGGAGGAAGCAGGCTCCCCCGCTGAGCAGAGAGCCGGATGTGGGGCTCGATCCCAGGACCCTGAGATCATGACCTGAGCCGAAGGCAGAGGGTTAACCCACTGAGCCACCCAGGCGCCCAACATATGCTTATTTTTAAACCAAAACAAAATTCCTCAGCCACTAACATTGTTCTGACATAACAATAAGTTTTCATACATGTCCCTGATTTCTAAACACCTCGTATGGGAAATCCACCTTGTTTTGGCATCTTTACAAGGACTTGGTTTACAACTGTTTCTTTCATTTATTAATCAATGTACACTAAAAAGAAACCACCTTATTTGTTATCTGGATAACTCATTATAATTCAGAGATAGAAATGATCCATTACATTCTGTCTCATTCCAAACTATTCTGGAACAATCTCCACTTTCATAATGTGAGTTATTTCTAATTGTTCTTGTGACAATAGAGTATATTGACTTTAGAAAAACTGAACTTTCCAGTTTGGTAACCATAAAAAATTTTAAAATTGAGTAATCTCCGGAAAAGCAATTATTTGTGTATTTTGCAGCTCAGGGACATTGATTAAATGTGAATGGATCTGATATTCAGATCCTGTAACATTGTAGCCTTTACTCTTGAACTCTCAAGATGGCTTTGGCACCACTCCAAGTCTCAGTGCAAAGGGTGTTGGACGTTTATCTGTTCAGATCCTAAGTTGAGCAACAAAACTGCTTTTGTTCAAAGAATAACTAATGGATGAGTAATGAAGTCACTTACCCAAAGCCAAATTCCATTGTCAATAAGAGGAGGTTTGGATTGTATAGTTTCATCTAACAACTATGTTGGAATTTAGATTTTCTAAGAGAAGCCGGAAAGCAACTGTACCTTCAACGGGACTACTCTTTCTCAAGAAGATATCAGCAATGTGTGAAGTATTTTCATCTCTTTAGTTTTTTCAGAAGGGGCTCTTGAACATGTGTTATATTGTAAGCTTAACCTGTTAAGTTGAAATTTTGACAAATTACTATTTTCCCTGTTTATTGACATTTTTTTTTTCAAGTAGAGCTTTTGAAAGGTGTGGGGGCTTCTTGATTATTGTTTATGTTTTATTTCGCTTTGCTTTCTTTTAGAAGAGCTTTTAAATGCTCGTATAACAAGAGAGCCAAATTGGAAGTAGGAAGGCAATTCCTTAAGACTGTTTTCCAAACTTTGTGTGGCTTAAGACTTAAGCCTTAAGACTGTTTTCCAAACATCCTGTGGCTGTTACTCTGTTGTATGAATACTTTTGCCTTAGGACAGGATGCAAATGGTGTTAGGCTACATCCTCTAACAAAGTACAGAAATGAAGCTAACTCCATTGAGTTTTGCTGCTAGGGCACTAAATAAATATACTTTTTTTCAAGATTTTATTTATTTATTTGACAGAGAGATCACAAGTAGGCAAAGAGGCAGGCAGAGGGGCAGGGGGAAATGGGCCCCCTGCTGAACAGAGATCCCCATGAAGGACTTGATCCTAGGACCCTGAGACTATGACCTGAGCTGAAGGCAGAGGCTTAACCACTGAGCCACCCAGGTGACCCGCTAAATTTAAAAAAAAAACAAAAACTTTTTATGTATATTATGTATTTATATACTATTATCATGGTATATATTGACACATTTATACATATATGTATATACAATGTGTATGTATACAATACGTGTGTGTGTGTGTGTGTGTGTGTGTGTGTATAACATTGCATCCTTTACATCTTATCACAAAAATGCTTAGAGTTAGAAAGGGGAAATTGATACTAACTTCTGCATAGCACTCCTGATGGATTCCTCCCAGTTCAGTAGATTAGGCACTTCTCCTTGAAATAGGAATAAATTTTAAAATAAAATTGGAAAAAATGTGTCCTTCCTTTTGTCGTGGAGACATCTACGATGGCACTCAAGGAAAAGTATTGAGCTGGCTACAGACACATTTTTAGTAAATATATTTGCACAGTTCTCAATTTTTTTTGTTATAGTGAATTAACAGTGTTCCTGCCACAAAATTATTTCTTCTCAGTCATTTTTTTTTTAAATTTTAATGGCTTTCTTTACCTAATTTTAAGTAACTTTTCTACTGCTGTTCTCATCACTTTTTCTCTTTCTCCAGCAAATGTTCTTGCAAATGTTCTTTCTAATAAATTTTGATTTTTCACGTGATTCTGTTACTTCTGGTGTTAGGTCTCTACAGGGTACCTTTCTTGTGAACTCCAGCATCCTGGATAGCATGCTGTCTTCTCTCCAGGGGATACTTAGCCAGCTACAGGTCTTGGTCTCTGATGAATAAAACAGAGGTTCACATGGCTTTTTATTTTATTTGAGCCCTTTCCTCCTGTTTCTTTTCAGTCCATATTCCATTATTGTTCCTGTAATTGTTATTACTATTTTTCCTTAATTTTGAACCCTTTATAAAATTGCAAGATCAAAGGATCATTTCTAGTTTCTAAGTTTAAAGAGAATTCTTGTAGTTTATTTACATACTATCCCTGCATAAGGAGGTGTTTAGAACTTGGAATTTTATCCTATGCAATGAAAGTGAGAAAATAATCTTGTCTTAAATCTATAAGCTTTTCCAAGGGCAGCATGACAGGATAGTCACTAACAAAATTTATGGTTGGGGTCATAAATGGTGGATCAATGTATGAGTAAGAACATATGCCTTTCCATTTTTTCCTATAACTACGGCATTGTTAATCTAGTAGTTTTTCTGTTCTTTGAACCCTCAGGTAATGACTGTAGCTAAAGACAGGATATTAGGTCACAAAATTATCTGATTTATTGTTATAAATTCTACATGTTTGTACTTTCAGATTTTTCACCATGATGGCAAAATATCTAGACTTGGAGGAGGTTGCAAATTTCTCTAACGTTCATTAGATTTTTCTGAGGATTCTGATGGATACTTTTGGTGTGATCTCTTTTAAGTTCATTGAAATTCAAAGTAATTAATTGAAATAAAGCCCTGTATTTGTGTATGCATTCTGAGTAATTAATTGAAGTGAAACACATGTATTGCCAATCTTGCATGCTGTGATTAAGATAGAAATAAAGACATCCATCAAACTAGATTACTTCTTCATCAAGGAGGTGCAGAAATATCTCCACAGCTGTTTGGCTCATTTTAATTGTATCAGAGCCTCTTATATCACAGGTTTAAGTGAGACACTATCCCCCCCCCCCCTTAAAAAAAGAGAATATTAGAATATAAAAGTATACTAATCAGCATGTGAAAGGAATTTCAGTGCATTCAAAGGTCTCCTCACTAGTAACATTAGATTAATTAAAGTAACAAAACACTTTTGTGTGTTTATTGATCTATTTTCACTTGTAGATGCATAAACACAGAGAGGACAAGATGGACCCTTAAATTTACTATCATATGTGTTCAAATGATCCCCTATAACCTCTCTAAGCCCTTTAAAAATGAGAATGGTGCAACCATACCTATATGAAGAAGAAATCTAATTCATGACCAAAAAAAATGACACTATAGTTTTCTTAAGTTAATATTCCTCCCTCCAATAGGAATATAGTTTCTAAAAGTACCTGCTTATTCCAAAAAGAAAAGACTCACTTACTCTAACCAATTTCTTAGTTAGTTTCTCAAAATTACCCCTAGTAAGGAGTTTGGGTCACTCAAGACGACTGGAGAAAGTTGTCTCAGAGTAATGAATGATTTCACACAAAGTGATTCCTTGAAAGCCAAAGTTACTGTTTCAGGAAATCCATTCTCTTGTGGTTCAGTGAGCCATGAGGGAGGTGAGCTGAACAGAATGAGAATAAATCAAGATCGGACATTTCCTGGATAGAGAGCCCACTCTTTAGGGATCTCAAAATGCTACAAGAAGCCCTGTTTTTTATAGCACTTATGTGTGATAAAAATCTATGTATTTTCATCTTAAAGACTAAGTGAAAAACTATAAACTTCAGTGATTTATATATAAATATAAATATATATAAATATAAATATATATCCACATACATAATAACTTGAACCAGCAAAAACCCTTCCTAATTACTTATAATTACTTTAGCAATTAGCTGTGCAAAAGAAAAATTTGATTTCAATAAATACTTTTGTTTTTTTGTTCATTCTGTTGTACAAGTAAGAATTTATATGATTTCTATCTGTTTTGATTTGTCTTCAAGTTAAGCACAAAACAGACATGACCTTAGACTCTAAGACTTCAGGAACCTGTGGGTCGGAGTAGTTCAACTGCAAATGCAGAGAGACAAACACATGCAGATCCCCGATGACAAAATGGCTGAACCCCACACTTTGCTTAAACTGGACAAGCAAATATTAATACCACTAAAAAAAAGAAATTGAATAATGTATTAAGTAGTAATACTGAAAACAGTATGTATTTATCACACAGAATCCAAGTATTTAAAAAAAATCTCTAGGTTTTAAAACTTTGGTTAAAATTACCAGATCAAATGGCAGCATCAACAAAATAAATTGAAAAATATAAGGTTTAGAAAAACAAAAACAATAGGAAACAGACATGTAACAAAAATATTTCTATAAAAATGCACTTATTGACATAGAAAGAACTACATATTTGTTATATTTTTTAAAAAGCTATCAGAGTTTCTTATTCTATTTATGTCATATAATATAGAATAAGTAATATTATATTACATGTAATAGTAATTGATAATATTAATGTAAATAAATTACCTACTGACTTATAAGACACATATTCTAGAAGTATAATACAACAAAATTTGAACAATAGTTGTATAAAATAGTGAAAATATATTTATGATTTTTAACCATCTCTGTGTTTTTTAATTTTTCTACAGTAAATATGTATTACTTGTGTCAAAAATATTTTTAATTCAGGGCACCTGGCAGTAGAGCTTGTGACTCTTGATCTCAGGGTTGTAAGTTCGAGCCCCACTTTGGGTATAGAGATTACTTAAAAACAAAAGAAATCCTTAAAAATATATATTTTTAAATTCAATTCAAGATACTTTGGGTTCATTCTGGCAATTGTTGAACCATATGTGATTCAAACTCCCCTGCCTTTCCAGTGAAATATTTCCCAATGAGATATCCATGGAAACACAACAAACAATATAATTTCTCAACAGCACAGAAAATTAAGAAGCTCTGTCAGCTAACTGAACGTCTCTTAAAGGAAGTCCTCCTAGTACAGGGTGAGTTAAATAGACTGAGAGATGACAAGGAGCAGCCAGCCCATTCAGAGACCTCTTTCTCCCCCGCGCTACTCCCTGCCTCCATGGACCCCCAACCACGGAGACATGGGGCCTCCTACCAGAAAAACCTAAATTCTGTCTTATTCATGAATTGCCTGCTAAGGTCATCAGAGTTGTCTCCTCTTCTTACATCAGATCTTGCATCTTTTACTACTATTTGAAGGCGGAGGTTCCAGAAATCCAATGGGGCCAGAGACACGAGAGGAACAGCAGTGGTAAAAGGGGAAGAAACAGAAAGAGTACTTGGAGCCTAAGAATCAGGAACATCAAGAATGATTGAAAGAAGGTCAGAGAATCAGAGCCCTGTCCCTCCTCTGTGGGGATAGAGGCAAGAAGGGAGACAGAAGCTATTTCCCCTTGGGAGGGGAAAGGAATCCAGAGGTTTCCTCTCCTGCTCCGAAGACTTCCTTATTCTTAAAGCAAAGCCATGGGATAGAAATAATTGTATCTGTTTCAAGGGAGACATCAAAGCCCAGAGAGATAAATACTTGGCCTAAAATCACAAAAAAGAGATAACAAAATTCTAAATCCTCATAATCAACCCTAGCACTCCAAATGATGATGTTAGTACTTTTAATTGCAAATGCCAAAGATCAAATTAATCAAATGTCAGCATCAATAACCAATACACTGAAAAAACACATGGTTTTTATTTTTTTAAAGATTTTGTTTATTTATTTGAGACAGAGAAAGAGCATGAGCTGGTGATGGAGGAGGTGGCCGGCAGATGGAGAGGGAGAAGCAAGGAGCCCAACTCAGGGCTCTATCCCAGGACCCTGAGATCATGACCTGAGCAGAAGACAGATGCTTAACCTACTGAGGCACCCGAGTGCCTTTGATAGTTTTGTTTTCAAACTAATCGTTTCTTTACCTAACTAGTGTCCCTTGAGGCAGTGAAAGTGATAAAACTATCACTATTATAAATTTTTCTATTCTCAGTTTTTTAAGTTTATGATTTACTATTATGATTCAGTTAACAAGACAAGAAATATATACACAAATAAATAAAGCCAATAGCCTGCTGGAAGTACCTTATCACCACAACCTACACCCGTTTATTAGCCATCTGCTGATGGCATTTTTCTCTATCATTAGTTTCTTAACTACTTGAGAGGAGGAATGATATTTGTAGCTAAACAGACTTCTCAATACCATGTTGTACATACAATACAAATTTCAAAATATTTTTGATAGGAGATTCATTAATCCTAGGTGGCTTAGAGGTAAAAGTTGTGGGATGCTTTTTAATTAATACGACTTTTGAATTAATTCTGAAATTCCTACTATAAATGGTAATTCTACCTAAACTACATTTGGTAGAAAAGTCAATGCTCTCAACCAAGGACAACAACATTTCAGTTTGTACTGAAGAGGAATTTAAGTGCTGCTAAGTTCACTGCCAGCAAAGGACATGCATAGATAAGGGATGTAGATTTGAATCACTTTTCACTAACTACTGGAGAGCATTTTTATTTTAAATGGGATAAGCGTTTGCTGATGATCTAATATGCAAGCTTCACAGTATGCAATTTATGTAATTATGTCATTATTAAGTAGAGTGTCCACTATCTTCTACAGATTACTAAATATGCCTCCTCATATAGAATTCAGCAATCTGTAAAGATTTTTTTCATTTTTCATTTTTCATTTTTTCATTTTTTTCAAGGCCAACTTCATAGTCTAGGTTTTGTATCCAATAGTGTTTGATTTGATACTTGGTATTAATTGTTCTGAACTGTGGGGATGTTACGTTATTTAGGGTGCCTAAACCACAAATGTCTCCTGGCAAGACCTCCTACCATTAACAATGAGATTAGCAGAGGAAAATTCAAAAACACTCATGGGGATTGTTTGTACTTTTTTTTTTTTTTTTTTTTTTTTTCCCCTGGTCGAGTGTGTTTTTGCTCCGTGGGAGAGAAGACAGTTTAAAACAGCACTGCATGACAAAAGAAGCAACTGACCGCAGGTTGCTAGTGTGCTTCAATGAAGCAGAGGTTTCTACCGCTCCTCTCAGCAAAGGGGAGGTTTCTAACGGTCCCCTGCTGACTTCAAATGTGCTCACAGCCTGCACCCAGCAGCCACAGTGGAAACTTACCGGTGTGATAATAATCACTTAGAGTGAGACTGTGGTGCAGACCCTTTCCCCCCAACCAGAAATCCCCCGAGTAAAAGCTTAATCCCCTGGGGAGACACAGAGATGCAAAAACATAAAAACAGGTGTACATTTCTCTGACACTAAGAAAAATTGGTTATGAACAGCTTTTCACTCTTGATATCCTCTGAGTCAAAAAATGAGCACAAGAACAGCATTACCTGAGCTTTTAACTCAGAGGTGCCTTAAAACATTCATTGAGAACATCTTTAATATGTAAAAAGGGATAATCTTTGTTAAAAGAAAACTAAACTAAAATCAGCTCTGGTAGAGACTGAGTGTGTGTGTGTGTGTGTGTGTGTGTGTGTGTGTGTGTGTGTGTACATGCAGCATTTATCCATATGTGTAAATAAAATATTGGAATAATACACACCAATATATTAATAGTTATTAATAGTTATTATCTCGAGCATGGGGTACAGGGTAGAGTAGGAACCACTCCTTTTACTTTTTCAATTTCTGCAGAGCTTGCATTTGTCACAATCACCATACAATAGCACGGTAATTATTTTTAAAACTTTTTTTCACAGTTACTTTGAACAATCTCTTCTAATAAAGGTAAACTCTGTTCTCTAACTGTCCTAGATTTTATGTAAAACAATTTGCAGTTTGAAACAATTTTATTTACCTTTGCTCTACAAGCATTTTGAAAATTTCAAGGTTCAATTAATTTTCTTCAATGCGGTTCATTGTTGCCAGAAACAAAAGCAAAATTTCATGTGGTATCTGTGAATAAAAAGATTAGTAAGTTTAAAAAAACAAAACTGTCTTAACATTTTACAAAAGGTGGGGTTTAAATAACTACACGTAGTAAAATGTGCTTCAAAGATCACATCCTTTGGATCATTAAATTCATGATGGTGATTTTTAATTAGATGCAACTTTTGTGTATCACTTTCCAGATTACAAAAAGCTTTGCTCTTTCATAACCACATTTTCTGCAACAACAGCCCTCTGAATTGGATGTTAAACTAATTTTAAAGAGTAGTGTATACCAAGAAAATTGAAAAATGTCAAAGTCCAAGAAAACACAACATACAATAAAAATACTCTTGCTACTTCACACTGAGCTACCACTGAAGGCTGTCAAACTCTAACAGGGATTCCTAAATGCTAGTGATTCAAGGATATCGCCTTTCAGCAAATTTCATGAGGAATAAAGGTAAGACAAAAGAACACAAAAGAAGCTCTAGTTCCACACAGGTGAATTTGGCGCTAGGGCCCACGTAAAGCAAGATGGCCTAGCCTTTCTCTCACACATTCTTATTTTTCACTGTATCCAAACACACTTAAGATCGGATAACAACATTTCTGGGAAATTGGTAGCATGTTCTCTCTATGGATATGGCTGCCAATGCTAGGGAAAAGCTAACCTTATTCTTATATTTAAAAAGTCTGTGAAAGCCACATTATAGCTTAATTAAGTACTTGCTTTAGAATCACCTTTGGATCATTTTGAATTTATAGATCCCAAGGCAGGCCAAACTGAATCAGAATTTCATGGAGTGAAGTCCTAGTGGGCATAGACATATTAAATATACGCCCATATTTACACCTCCACAGGGGATTACCATGCCCTGATTATAAAATATCTGTAGAGAAATCTACGATAATAAAAAGAAAATTACCTGGTGAAAAAAAATAATTTTAAAAGTATATACTCCTTTTCCCAACTCCAAAATTTAAGATTATTTACCTGAAATTAGCAAACTGAATGAACAGTGATTTGTGCCCTTAGATAATCCAGACCTTCTTTGAGCTAACATAAGGTCAGCATGATAAAGTGGGTATTTTCTAAGTTTCTTTTGCCAGTGTGCAACCATTTTCAATTTTGTAAAAGGAAACTATCAGAAACTTTTCACATGAGAACTTAAAAATTCTTCAAAAAAGTAAATTCCAGTGACAAAAACACAGTTTCCTGTTAACATACAGAGAGAACCCCTTTTCTGTCACCAAAGCACTTTTCTAACTGAAGCTTATGTGACCTAATAGTATAAACCTTGTATATGCATATTTCTCCTTTCAACAGAATTCCTCAGTGTGAGGAAGCTCAATCATCACTCCAGAATTCCTGGGAAAGGGGGGAGAAGGAGTTAATTCTATATATATGTTTAAGAAATTGAGGCATACACATATTAATAAGTTAACGGGAGTCTGCAGCAGGCCAGGAATAGAATCCAGGTTACATATTTTTAGACTCCTGCCTCTTTGATTTTCACACACAATATGATACTTGCCCATATGCTTTAAAAGGACACAGCTTTCAGCAAGTAGAGTAGCAGAAAAGAGAGACTTTGTATGACCCCAGAATGCAGTAGAAATCTTCATGGCACAAGCATGTGTGTGTCCGAAGTGTTCCCTTCAAACCACCATGCCTTCGTTCACGTCTCCTTTCTCCCTCTGCAAGCTGCCTTCCCTCCGAGGAAACACGGAATGTTCAAGGACGACAGTAACCTCAGCTACTTACCATAATCCAAGCACACGATTAGGCACTTAACACGAATTAGTTTTTTAAATAATCACGATGATCCCACAAGAGGGGTGTTACTCCCAGCGGATAGGTAAAAACAAAACAGAACAAAAATAAAAACCTAAGGTTTCATGACCTACCAGAGGAAAACCCGAGGTTTTTTTTGGACACATTCCTGAAGGTAATGAAAAGTTAATACTGCGGCTGAAGTCAATCCAAATATGGATTGACTTCAAACTCTTCCAGGTGATCGATCGGATCAAGAGAGGAAAGATAGCCCAGTGGAGACCAGTGGTAACTCGGGCTCTCACTCCTAAAACGCATCTTAGAAAAGAAAACGTTAAAGGATTCATTGAAGCAACACTGTGTAGAATAAAAGTAGGAAGTCGAGGATTCGACCACCAGGTTTAACTACTAGCTCTGCAATTTTTGACCTTTTTGACCTTGGACAAATTACTTAAATCTCAGTTATCATTTCCTCCTGGTCGTTGTGAGGATTCAGAGAGACCATGATACAGGTTAATGTTTAGTTCTTTGCAGGGCACAAAGCCAGTGTTCGGTGAATATCAGCCATTGCCCTTTGAGAAAGCCTAATGCGGTTAGAGACCCAGGTGAGGACCCCACGCTCCTGGGGCTGCTTGTCTTCTCTGTTGTCAATAACAGCAGGCAGCCAATCACAGAACAGCCTCTGGCCGATCACCTTTCCTCACATAGTCTACGAGTTCTTAGCATGGTATAAGAAATATTTTCTGTACATTTTATTTTGGCCTGCATTGGTTTGGAGTTGTTAAAATACCTAATAATTATTGAACATTTACTGTTTTCCAAGCTCTACGTGTCTTAATGTATTTAGTTCTCAGAATGAGGCTATGAGGAAAGATGTTGTCACTACGGATGGTGTCACCATTTAATAAATAACACAAGGAGAGGTGAAGGCAGGACTCAGATCCAGACACTCAGGCCGCAGAGAGCACACCCTGAAGTGTCCTACCCCAGTCCTACCCCAGGGCTTCTCACTCGGCTGTGCACTGATTCACAGACGGCATCCATCAACTTGCTTTATTACTCTCCATCCCCAGCATTTTAAAGCCTTGACTTCTTTTGTCTTATGGAAAGGCATCATCTCGACGGAGTCATGGAAGAGGATGAAGGAAGATCTTGATTTCTTATCACCTGACAAGACCTTTGCTTCGGGATTATAGCGTTCCCGAGTTCCACACCTGATCACACCATTTGCCGCGAGGAGCGCCTTATGTCAAGTCAGCACATTACCCGTGTCCTCTGAGTCTTAAAAATTGAAAAACAGGGACTGTAAAATTTGATACTGCTCATTAAACTAAATGTAAAATAAAAATCTTGCATAAATAAAATTTAGTGTTAACTTTTTTTTTAACACGAAGGGTAATATATTAAGAAGAGTCTATGTTAACACAGTGAAAGAATTTCAACATTAAAAACCCGTTCCTGGTTGCGTTATGTGGCAGCCCCCTAAGCTTACCACAGTACAGATTTTTCATGAGAGAATTTTCCAGATCTGCAAATTAATCCGACATTCTCGCCACTTATATTATGTAAAACAAGATTTGTTCAAGGCTTCCAATCTCATCTGCAATTAGTTGATCACAGAGAGTGGGACTGTGAATAAGGATTGTAATTAAGTGCTCTTTCTCATAACGTTCATGCACACACACACACACACACACACACACACACACACACACACACACACACA